>NW_010537014.1:0-52646 GCF_000687285.1 Phaethon lepturus | reverse complement strand
GGCCTGGCTGAACAGGGAGATTTTGCTGGGACTCAGGGAAAAGAGGAGAGTTTATCACCTCTGGAAGAAGGGGCAGGCCACTCATGAAGAGTACAAGGATCTTGTTAGGTCAAGCAGGGACAAAATCAGAAAGGCAAAAGCCCAGCTAGAGCTCAATCTGTCCACAATTGTAGAGGATAACAAAAAATGCTTCTACAAATAGATAAACAACAACGAGAGAGCCAAGGAGAATCTCTATCCCTTATTAGATATGGTGGGCAACATTATCACCAAGGATGAGGACAAGGCTGAGGACCTTAATGCCGCCTTTGCCTCAATCTTTAATAGCCGGACCAGGTATCCGCAGGTATTCAGCTCCCTGAGCTGGAAGACAGGGGTGGAAAGCACAATAAACTTACCATCCAGGAGGAAACAGTCAAGGACATGCTAAACCACCTGGACACTCCCAAGTGCAAGTCTATGGGGCCTGATGGGATCCACCCAAGAGTACTGACGGAGCTGGCAGAGGAGCTTGCCAAGCTACTCTCCATCATTTATCAGCAGTCCTGGTTAACAGGGGAGGTACCAGATGACTGGAGGCACGTGACACCCATCTACAAGAAGGTCCGGAAGGTGGTTCCTGGGAACTACAGGCCTGCCAGCCTGACCTCTGTGCCGGGGAAGATGGAGTGGTTCATCTTGAGGGTGTTCACGGGGCATGTGAAGGAGACAAGCAAGGGATCAGGCTCAGTCAGCACGGGTTCATGAAGTGCAGGTCCTGCTTGACCAACCTGATCTCCTTCTATGACCAGGTGACCTGTCTAGTAGATGATGGGAAGGCTGTAGGTGTTGTCTACCTGGACTTTAGCAAAGCCTTTGACAGTCTCCTACAGATCTTGAGGGTGTTCACGGGGCATGTGAAGGAGACAAGCAAGGGATCAGGCTCAGTCAGCACGGGTTCATGAAGTGCAGGTCCTGCTTGACCAACCTGATCTCCTTCTATGACCAGGTGACCTGTCTAGTAGATGATGGGAAGGCTGTAGGTGTTGTCTACCTGGACTTTAGCAAAGCCTTTGACAGTCTCCTACAGCTTCTCCTGGAGAAACTGGTGGCTCGTGGCTTAGACAGGTTTACTCTTTGCTGGGTGAGGATCTGTCTGGATGGCCGAGCCCAGAGAGTTGTGGTGAACAGCGTTAAATCCGGCTGGCGGCTGGTCACAAGCGGTGTTCCCCAGGGCTTGGTTCTGGGGATGATCTTGTTGAGTATCTTCATTGATGACCTGGATGAGGGGATGGAGTGCTCCCTCAGTAAGTTTGCAGATGACACCAAGTTGGGTGGGAGTGTTGATCTGCTGGAGGGTAGGAGGGCTCTGCAGAGGGATCTGGACAGGCTGGATCAGTGGGCCGAGGTCAACTGTATGAGGTTTAATAAGGCCAAGTGTCCGATTGTGCGCTTGGGTCACAACAACCCCATGCAATGCTACAGGCTTGGGGAGGAGTGGCTGGAAAGCTGCCTGGCAGTAAAGGACCTGGGGGTGTTGGTCGACAGACAGCTGAATATGAAGAATAATATTGGCCAAGGCCAAGAGCATCCTGGCCTATATCAGAACTAGTGTGGCCAGCAGGAGCAGGGAAGTGATTGTGCCCCTGTACTCAGCACTGGTGAGGCCGCATCTTGAATACTGGGTTCAGTTATGGGCCCCTCACTACAAGAAGGATGCTGAGGTGCTGGAGCATGTCCAGAGAAGGGCAACGAAGCTGGTGAGGAGTCTGGAGCATGAGTCTTATGAGGAGCGGCTGAGGGAACTGGGGTGGTTCAGTCTGAAGAAGAGGAGGCTGAGGGGAGACCTTATCGCTCTCTACAACTACCTGAAATGGGGTTGTGGTGAGGTGGGTGTTGGTCTCTTATCCCAAGTAACTAGTGATAGGACGAGAGGAAATGGCCTCAAGTTGTGACAGGGGAGGTTTAGATCTGGATATTAGGAAAAATTTCTTCACCGAGAGAGTGGTCAAGCATTGGAACAGGCTGCCCGGGGAGGTGGTGGAGTCACCATCTCTGGAAGTGTTCAAAAAACGTGTGGATGTGGCGCTTCGGGACATGGGTTAGTGGGCATGGTGATGTTGGGTTAACGGTTGGACTCAGTGATCTTCAAGGTCCTTTTCAACCTCAATGATTCTATGATTCTATAATTGGTGATCTCAGTTTAGCTATGGTAGCTGTATTGTTCAAGGGGAGATACTAGTATATGATTTGTAGAATAAATTAATAAAATAACTATCTAGTAGTTCTTCATATTTACTGGATTTTTAGCTGCTTGAATAGCCAGCTATCAGATATAGTGCTTCTATTAAATGCTTTGTTTGAACCATATACAGTCTTTAAGTAATTTGTACTATTACTAGTTAAGAGAAAGGATAGTGTCAGGAGGGGAAGATTAATCTTCAGATGGAGCACTGAAGGATCAATTAACATAATCACAAATGCCCTAAGGCTGTAACATGAATACATTATCTCAGTTACGATGAAGCCAAGTCTTCATAAAATTTTCAATTTAAATTCTTGTGCTTGTTAGACTTAAAATCAGAAAGTGTTTTTTAGACATACACATTTTGTGTATACTTATTTGGATATTGAACACATGTTCTCTTTCTGTAGAAATGTGATTGCTTGCAAGTCAGACTGGTATGGTATGCAAAATGTGCCAAGCTTTTTCTAGGAAGGTGGTGCTTAAAATGGCGGTAGAAGTTTCAAAACTGGGGCCTGTGTTTCACAGCACTAGACATGGAGAAGCATAGGTTTGTAGCTCTTGTCAAAAAGTCTGTTAAACACCAAATACTTCACAAAAGTTTGTGAATAATATTTATATAGACCTAGAGCTCTAGTGCTTCAGAGAGTCCTTTCTTAAAAACTTGTTTGTGTTTGGCACTGGTGACTCTGTAGTGGTATAAGTATCAAAACAGTGTTTCAGATATCAAGTTCACCCTCAAAATTAGCTTATGGAATAACTACTAGGAATAATGTACAAATATTAATGTCACATCCACTGTACAGATGAAAACATAGATGCATCATGAAGATTTAGACATTAGAATCTAGAAGACTAAATCTGCTTTAGTACATCATGCAAGTGTTGTCCTACTTGAGATAAAAGCATGAGGAAGCTTGCCAGTATTGGTCAGGAAATTGCCTGTGTCTAGGTATTCTCAAAACACTTCTCAATTGTTGGATCACTTTGCTCTATTGGAGTGGTTTGGTAAAAGTGTATTTGGGAGGAGCAGTGAGTGAATGTTCTTGATGAATGGTGTAGTAGCTTCTTCAGTTTTCCCATGTGAAAGCTCATGAGTTTATCCTGAGGCATGTGTGATGTGGAAAATTACTCAAATGTGACATAAGGTGTTGCCATAACTTGATGAAAAAGAGCTGCTGCTTATACCAAAATTCAAAGCTTTTTATGGGGAGGAAGGAACATATATATTCTTTTGATGTACACCTCGTTTCTCTGCAGCAAGGAAATTCTAACTGATCTCCACTAAAATGAGAAGTTATCATTTAGCTTATCACAGTTAGCTTACTGTGTTAGCTCAGGCTCTTGAAATAACTGAGTATTTTACTGAAAGTCACAATCCTTGCAGTATTGCTGATATGGTAGAACAGGCTGAACCTGTGCCATATACTAATTTTTACAGTTCATTTGCACTACACTGAATATAACCTCATCTTGTCAAATTAATGGTAAATGCTTTTCTATAGCATCTTAATAATCAGGTGGTTTATTTTGCATTTCCCCAGCAGGTATTTTTCCTTATCCTATGTTGAAAAATGTACAAATCCTGCTTGGGCAAGGGCCTATTACCAGTTGTTGTGAAGTACAGGCAGGCAAACTTAGTAGTAATGTCTTGTCAGGCACATTGTTAGATATACCAACATCGAAGTGATTCAGTATGGTGTTCATACATACATTGAGTTGTAGTCTGTATGTACATATACAGTTCATGTGTGCATTGGTCATGTGCAGGCTGTACACAGGCAGTGAAGTTCTAAGTTCTTGCTCTTCCCTAATGTCACCATGCCTTTTACTATCGGGTTTTTCAGTATAATGCTTATAATTCTTCACTGAAGAATTTGGCTAAGACATTAAATCAGAACACAAAGGAAACAATGTGCTATGTACGCTGATTTATGTAGAATTTGGTAGTTCTATTTCTAAAAATTTTATGTATAAAGAAATGCATATGAATGTAATGCTCACTTTTTTGATGGAGTAAGCAATATATGTTAACCAACTATACTAAGCTGCCTGTTCAAGGGTCCTGTAAGATGAAGTCAGATAACAGTTTTGTTTAGAAAAATGCTGTAGAAGAATAGTTCTACCTCGACCGTAGAATTTTGGACCTAAAGCCATTTAGGACTAAAATCCCACAAAGGATTTTGTTACTTAAAACTAAGCACCCAAGTATTTACTCTAATGCCATTACATGTAGTGCTCTAGGCTTAGTCTTACTTCACAGTGTCTAAGGGAGACTTTGGGGCCTTAGAAATAGATCTAAAATTAGATAATACATTGAGCTACTGCCTGGAACTATTAGTTAAGCATTTCCTAGGATGGTAGGAGGGTAGCTTGACACATGAACTAAGGCACAGGTTACAATTGTGAGAACTGAGGGGCAGGGGGGACATGACCTTTTTTGAAGGCCTAATAGAGATGGTTTTATCTAAAATAAATAAGCTCAGTATCCTGTCCATGTGTCAAGTGATGTAAACACATAATAAACATCATGTGAAACTGTTTAGGATTTTTTGACCAGAAAAGTAGAAGTATGCAAATGACTGAAGCTTAAGGGTATCAGTGACTAGGAGCACCAATAATGACCACTGTGTACGTACCAGATTGTAATGCTTAGTATTTTAAACAGTTCTCAGTAGCTCAGTTTTGTGACTTTTTAAAACAAGTATTTACAATTTAGGCTTTAACATAGCACTCAGATTTTTGATCTCCCCTAAAATTTCACACTTGCTGTTTTAAATAAAAGTACTGCTATGATTTCCTATGGTTATTTCACTTTAAAAGACCGGACAGAAATAATATGTTTGCAGGCTCCTACTAAATGAGAGATGGCGTATTGGAAAGCTGAGGCTGAAAAGAACTTGCTGCTTTTGAATGCTTTGTGGATTGTTGGATTCAGATTACTTGAAATAGCTATGTAATATGTTGCAAAGGTGGAATGCTAATGGCTACAGAGATTCCAGGACAGAAGATACTGTGTGCTGAAGTAAGCTGATACTCTCCAACTTCTATTAATCTATTCCCCTGAAAAGACCTAAGCTAACATCAGAAATAGTGGGAACTGGCTTGCATTCAGGGGTTTGTTCTGGTCTATTCATGTTTTGTGAAAAGGGATGGATTGAGAGAAACTTTTATATGCTGTGTAATGGTTTACCCAGAAGGTATGAAAAAATTAAGAAACAGTTATTGAATTGAGATGACTGAATGAAAATACACATGCTTTTGAGACCGATAGTAATAAGTGTCTTCTAGCCTTATGTTAGCGGATACACTCAGAACTGACCTAGTTTCATACAAACAACACAGGACTAGAAGCACTTAAACAGAATTTCTGCTGTACTGTTGCTAGATTCGTTTGTTTTATTGACACCATCAGATGGCATTCAGTCCCTGAATGCATGACCCCTGAGAACCAGTTTATTTTGCTTTGGGTGTTTCTAATGATATTTTTCTGCATAGCCCTTTTAAATCCAGTGTTCTTAAGCCATGAAATTATTTCAATAGTGAGAATTCACTTGCAGTAATAGAACCGTCATTCTTTCAAACAGAATGAACAATTGATATTTTACAGTCAAAATCTGGATGCACAGATAGTCATATGAGTTTCCGTTTGCTGTTAAGACTACTATGATCAGCTAGTTTGGGTGCTACTGAAACCTGTGGCAAATTAGACTTCTGTCCCTTAACCATGCTGTGTCTCTGAATTAATCTCAAATGTGTGCTAGCTTTTGCCTGAATAACAAACTAAAACAGCTTAAATGCTGTACACCATTTCCTTATGTTGATTAGCAGTTTTCTTTATGTGAACTCTCTACTGACTTGCCAAAGCCAAAAGTACTTGTGGGATGGAATAGTTGTGAGTTCCCCCAATACTGGTGGTAAAGAAGGAAAAGGAAGCATTGGAAACCTGGCACTTTAACTGAAGAGAAAAATCACCTTAAATTGAATACTAAGGTTATCTGATTTCTAAAATTAACAGTATTGAGTGATCATGTTGAACATGAAATTAAAAATTATGGGAAACATCTGTATATTTTGGTTTGCAATAACCAATGTTTTCCAATTACCTTCATAAGTGTTTGTCACCCTAGAGAGTGACCATAGGACAGTAAATATCCCCACAAAAGGTACGAATGTGTTACCCAACTCAACTGAAATGAGCCTGAAAAGGATTTTGTCACCTGGCTGCAGTGTGGATTTATGTTCTGACATGGTCCTCCATGGGCTGCAGGGGGACAACCTGCTTCATCATGGTCTTCCATGAGCTCTAGGGGGATCTCTGCTTACAGTGCCTGGAGCATCTCTTCCCCATCATTGTTCACAGGCCTTGGTGTCTGCACGGTTGATTCTTTCTCATTCCTCTGTCACAGCTGCTGCACAGCAATTTTTCTTTTCTTAAATATGTTATCACAGAGGTGCCACCAGCTTTTCTGATGGGCTCCACTTTGGCCAGTGGTGTGTCATTTTGCAGATGGCTGCAACTGGTTCCATCTGACCTGGGGGCAGCCTTTGGTATCTGCTCACTGAAGCTACCCCTGTAGCTCCCTGGCTGCCGGCCTTTTTACATTAACCAAATACACTTGCATTTTTACCCTTGTCTCTTACGCAATACATAACAAAAAAAATAATTTAAATCTTAGAAGACACTTTTCTCACAATAGCTTTTCTGAAAGGGATCTTTAATGATACTGGATTCTGATTGTACTGACTTTGTTCACATGTAACTGTAAAAATACAGTTGTTACTGGAGCCCACAGAATTTTTCAAAAATGTGTCCCACAGGTAAAAAGCTGTAGTGCAGTAATATCTCTTTAAGCACAACCTCTGTGGGGAGGGCTTGGTAGGAACAGTGTATCAGTTACATATGTAAGTCTTAAGCTAATTCAAACAATTAAATAGCTTGACCTAACTGCTAGGATATTTGTGGAGCTGGAGGAGCAAGGTATTTTTAGCCCATGGAAATAACTGCTTTTCAGGCTTCAGGTTATAATATTAGATGGTATGTCATACCTCTATAGTTTGTAAAGATGTGTAAATGCCTAGTGTCTAATCCTGGCCTGTTGAAGTTGTACACAGGAAGCTTAGTTACAACTTCAGTATTTAGTACAGACATCCAGACAGGTGAGACAGGAGTTCTGTATGTTGCTCCATGAATAACTGAAGTCAGAAGCACTGCAGAAATACATATCTCTCAGATCTAGAAAGTAGATGTCTGCATATTTTTTTAATTGGCCTATTGTGAAATTCTGCATCTGGTGTTGGGAAACCTAATGAGGAGTTGCTTTAGAGGTCTGCCTGAAAAGCAGGAAAGATTTAAAGGCTTGGTTCAGACCGAACAGTATGCTGCAATGTAGTTTATGGAGAGCACAGCATGTGCTATCTGAGCAACTAAACGCACTCTTCTAAAGCGCGGACTGACAGGAAGTGGTGATGCCATCATTATTATACAGGAGCAATTGAATTGGAGTGGATGAGAAGGTGCTTCACGTGTCAATGTGAGCCTATGATGGAGTTTTTGCACCTGCTGCTCTTGCCGCTATTAAAGTCTGAACTTAGCTGCCTTCCTGGAACTTAAACACACTTTCTACACTCTTGAGAAAGTCCTGTCTGCATGATCCACTTAAAAGGTAAGAACATCTGGAGACCTGTAGATAGCCTGCCCAACTGTAATACTTGCCTTTGATTTTGCTATTGTTTGAAAGAACTTAGTAGTTTTCAAAGTGAATCAATCTGCTTAAATTAGGTGTTTGTTTCTCCAATAGAATGTGGGGAAGCTGAAGAAGATGGTAGATATACCTGTGCAAGAAGCATTCCAGGCTTCAAGACAGTTTTAGTTTAATATGTTGATTAGGATATCAACTATCCCTTTCTCAAATAGGAGTATCTGTCGGAATAGGTGAATATTTGAAAGGAGTACCATGGAGATACTAATTTTCAGTTATTTGCTGCTTGTCTTTAAGATCTAACACTAATCAGATGAAAACCAACTATTTTCTTCCTTACAGTGGGAAATAATGAGGTTCTACTTCCTGACAACTACTAAAAGTAGTCATTGTAGCTGACTAAAATAGTCTTAGCTTGGAGCATGAAAAATGTCTAAATACTTTAGCAAGTGAGCCATTTTGTCATCCAAAGAAAGCAATATAAATGATACTTAACAGTATGCTTCTATGAATTCATTAAAATCATTTAAACCAACACGTAATTTTACATGTATGTAAAATCAGAAGTATGTATAATGCTAACCTGAGTCTGCTGTCTTGAGCAGACTTCTGTATTTACTTGTGATAGAATTGTTTTAAAGAGTTGGATTCTCTACAAGGAAGATGTCTTTTGAAATTGTCTTTAGCTAGAGATGTTAAAACATTGCATTTTGCTCTCACTTTATCTACATGACTATTTACAATTTTGACTGTAGCAATAATGGTGCTTATTTTAGGAAATGTTTATCAGAATTAGGATGTTATTGTAGGAAATGTGTTTACCATGAAGTTTAGTGGTGTGAGTCATGTGCTAAGTGCTGATTATTTTGTAACTTGATATATGCAATACACCTGGCATGGCTGTTCTTGTAGCTTTTGTCTTAGCTTAATTCAGGAACAATAATTAGCTGCCTATTATAGTAGCCATGAACTTGCTAGTTTCTGAATAGCTTCGCTGTACTGAGTTAAATGCAGTACCACACCTCAGTGTCTTTTATAATAGTCTTACACAGTATTTAATGGTCAAAAAGGAAGTGGTATCTATATTGTTCTGTACATTTGTAGCACAAAGGAACAGAGTATATGTTGATGTAAGTTATGGTATTGTAAACCTTTACAGAATTACAACATCAAGGGTTTGACCAAGAAGGCTGTGTTTATAAGTTAGATCTGTATTTCAGAACGGTGTGTGCTGAAATCCCATGTGTGATTTGGATTTTACTTAAATCCTAACATTCTTAAAGGAGTTGATTAAAAAAAAAAAAACCAACCTGAAAGTACATATTGTTCATGCTGAGGGTTTTTTCCTGCAAAGGGTATAAAATATGCATACAAATACACTTTGTACTCCTCTACTTTATCTGCTTTTAATTCCTTCTACTTTTGGGGGTGTGTGTAACTTCATAATTATATGCAAAAGATGAATATAGCAGTATCAAATTCAGAATTCTGTAGCACTAATTGGGGGGGAATGGGCTTAAAGGGAAGCTGGGATCAATGGTGACATGACAATTGTTTACCCTGGATGTTCCCTCCAGAAGGTTTACCTGATTATGATGATAACCCTTCAAATGCACTAATTGGAAAATGTTTCTGTTAAAGATAGTAACTTCTAGTGTCACTAACCTAATCATGAGCAGGATTATGTTGGCTTCTACTACTGATGACAATGAAAATACAGCAGAATCTGTGAAAACACACAGTGGCAGCCACCTGTATGGCCTTTTCCCTTCTCAGTTAATTTTCCTGCAGTGATTTTAACATAAGGTAACTTCCTAGTGGAAATCGGGCAACTTGTTGTTTTAATGTAAGTTGGCTGGCAGATGGTTGAGAGTCACTTCCCAGTTCAGGTGTTTCCTAGTTAGTTGGAACATACCCCTTTTTCCTAGTGTGAACAAGTCCCTGCAGACAAAAGTCCGGGAGAATTGTAATCGTAGACTAACACAGAAATGTTGGGAAAGGGAGGGAAGGGGTTTTATTTTCTTGTGTAACTTGCACTTTTTCAATAAATTCATGATTTCTTGTTTATCTTATCACTGAGCAAACTGGAATCAATAAATAGTTAGAAAATGTATTATCAATAGTACATTGTTTCAGAGATTAACTACATTATAGGTAGTGCTAAATGGATATCTTGAATCTTCAAAATTATGATCAACCTCAATCACAGTGTCTTCTGTTGGGTTTTTAATGCTTTGATTACTCTGTTCTGTCTTCACTACCTGTCCTCTGTGACTTTGGTTATCCTTGGATGAGCTTAACGTTTATGACCTGGTCTTGAGTAATAGTGAGTATGTCTCTTATATCTGTCAGTTTTCCTTGACCTAATCTTGGTATTGTCTGAAAGATTTTTCTGCTATATTTTTGCACAACTTGTCTAAAGCAGTCTCAATTGGTTTTGTTATTGCTAACTCATCTGTAGCTTTTCCTGCCAAAATTGGTGTTTAGGAGAAAAGTCTGTCCTGCCTTAAATATGTGACTGAACTTTCTTGAAATGCAGCTTCTCTGCCTGTTACCTGATTGTCCTAAGCTTGATTAAGACTTGATTTCCATTTGATGAAAGGATTTTAAGTATTTCCAGTTCAAACCAAAGGGCTAAATTCATGTTGTCATCAAGAAGGCTATTCTCTTAATGCTTTTATATGAAGGTAAAGCCTGGAGAGCAAGAGGAATCAAAATGCTTTTTTCTCCCTCACATGGACAGGGCAGTTAAATATTTGGACTTGCAAAACAGAATAACAAGAAGCCCTAAAAAACAACCTAGAAGCCCTAGAAGGCCAGCTCCCAGGTTACCAGGTTCTCAGCTATGTATGCTTAGGAGCCTAAACATTCATCTGGGTCTTCTTAACTAGCAGATGGGAGGAATGTGAACTTTCATGCTGGCTGGAGTGGCTGGAAACCTGTGTCCCACAGCTGCTGGAAGGGAACTAGGAAGGTATCTACTGGGATCTCCCTCTGATTTGGGGAAGCTCATTAAAATCAAACTATTATTGTCAAATACTGAGGCATCTACTTTTTTGAGCAAGAAACTAATTATGTTGGAAAACTTTCAGCCACTCGAGCATCATAGAACTTGTTTATAAACAGGTATTTGAAGAGATTCTTGGGTGCCAATGTCTTGTATTTACTGACTGATATTCGGATTTCTGGGAGTTTGCATGTTGCTTTATGTAGTGCTTGTCATTCTGGAAAGCTATCCCACTTAATTCTGAGTTGGATAACTGGCTGTTGCTTATCTTCATGAATTAGTTCCTCTTTGCATAGCAGTAGATTCAAAACTAGCCTTTTTCTTATGTTCTGTTTATTGTATAGCTCCTGCAATGACTTTTTAGAAATTGTTCAGAACTTACTCAATTTGTTTCTTTCAAAAACATCAGATTCTGACTTGCTGCTACAGTTTTGACTACTCTTTCAAATGAGCTTAATTGCAGCACAGCAGGATGCATCTGAAATTAAAACTTAGTTACATTTTACCAAAAGCCTTAATATTTCCCCTGTGTTGCTCTGAGAAATGAGGTATGCTAATCATAACGACTTGATGTCTCCATATGTTTAAATGAAGTCTCACAGTAAGTGTTACTGCCTGCATTATCCCATGAGTTCATATACTCAAATATTATCCATAAATAGAAATGTAATATATGGTTTAATTATAAATTATTAAAGGTACCTAACAGTTCAGAGTTTATGGCATGTAAAAGACAGGTTTGGCAGTAGAAAGAGTTTAAAACATAGTGTTGCTAGAGCAGATAGTCCACTTCATTATTTTTTGTTTGCTTTTATCTTTTTATTCCCCAACCCCACCCCAAAGTGGTGATATAATAGTTATAGGTGTTTGTAGACTTCTATGACATTTAAATAAAACTCTTGCATTGAGAGAACAGTTTGGGACATGTTGTAGAACCTTTGAAGATTCTTTTATTAAACTGTGGAATTTTTTTTACATGATTGAGGACTTACTATTTGCAGTTTCAGTTTTGACAATGAGTTTGGTAGATCTGTTGTAGAATTGCAATCCAGCATAGAAAAAGCAGGTGCTTTTGCAGATGGAGTTTTAGGGCACAATTACTTCAACCTATAGTATGAAGCTGAATGAACAATTTGCCAGCTTGGGTTAAATTGTTTGTTGCATAAGTATGTACTGCACTTGGCAGCTTCTTATCAGTGGGTCAAAGTATGTTCTTGGCTATGTTGACCCAGCTGTGTACTATAACAGCTGGTGTGCGAATTCAAAGGAAGAAAATAATCCTTTTATACACAGCTTATAGAAACAGTTCACGAAAAGCAAGATTACTTAAAATGCCAATGAATATTTCTTTCTAGGGTAGATCACAGCATCAGTGTGGGTAGAAGAGGAACAGGCCTTACAAAAGGAAAACTGCTGCTGAGGGACGTAGATTGTCTGCTGTGACTAACATGGCTAATTAGATGGATTTTTCTTCTGAGCAGTTAGCCGGTTGTGAAGCATATGGTAAATGTTTTAATTTCCAGTGTATTTAAGGAATTGTTTTGCGTATTGAGTGAAAAAAAACAATTTTGCTTACTTAAGAGCAGTGATTCGGATAAAGGAAGTAGCTCTTAAATAAAAGCATGTCAAGGAAGCAGTCCACTCTAGGCCTGTTCACCAAGTGTTGCTGCCGGCATTTGGTACAAAGAGCCTTTTGGAGTCTGGGAGGAAGAAAGGATCACTATAAAGCTAATAGAAAAAAATATTGCAGGGCAGGCAAGGGCTTTCATGTGGAAGACTGGCTGGTTAACCAGATGGATGGTTTGATGCATTTGCCCTTCCTGCATTTGAATACTGAATCAAGTGAGGACAGATACTTAAATGAAACAGCTCGGTGACATGCTAGTAGGGTTACTTTGTATTCTAGTTCAATAGTGCTAAAACCTTTCTGTTGTACTTCTCAGTGATTTTACAGTGTTTTCATGTGTTAAATTTCATTCTCATGAAGTGAAGTCTGCAATTCATAGATCTGAATTACAAACCTGTGAAACTGAGTCTTGAAAAGAATCTAGATCATAATAGCTTCCTAAGAGTAGACCAGCATATCATGAGTTAACTTGTTTGTGTTTCCCACAATTTTTAGAAAACAATGGATTGCTTTAGTAGCTGGTCAAAGCCCAAAGATACTTGACAGCAAAACAGAAGTACAGAATGTCACAGGGTTATAGGCAGTGTTGCCTTTACCCAATAGTACCCAGATGCCTACGAAAACTGCTGTTCTTCCTTACCTCTCATTCACCCTATTGGATGCAATAAACACCCAAATCACTGTTGTGGGGATTAGTCTGTTGCAGAATGAGGTCCACAATGTTAAAAGGAAAAGCACTCTGTAATCTTCAGTGGATGGCATTTTTATTTGACTAAAAATTTTAAGTTTTGCTCATCAAGGATAGCTGGAGTTCTTTCTGCTGTGCACATTTGTAATTTAAACAACATTAATCTCATGAAGGAGCTGTATGCTGGTGTCTAGCAGTCAAAATTCAAGCCTCTGATATTTTCCCTTTGTGTAAACTGCAGGTTTCTTTAGGTTGGCTTTAATCCAGTAATGAAACCAGCCAGTTGCTTTAACTACCTACTTTGAAATTTAATTTTCCTCTGTTTCAGGTTTATCAGACACACTAATCCTGTGAAAGAACTATTTGCTGTAGAGGCTTTTCACTTTCGGTGTAGAAAATAAAGGAAAGCCAGAAACTACTTAACTCTTTCCTTTCAGTGTGATGTCTTATCTTTCAGTGTGATTTGTAATGACATAGGTGGTTTTGTAATGACATGTGTTGCACTGTTACCTGTGTTATTCTTCAAGAGAAGGTAGGAAGCAAAGTTAAGTAAACTTTAGTTTAAACAGATGTATTTATGCTTACCAGTATGGGTAGGAGACAACATGAGAAATAGCTGACAAATGGCATAGGAGGTAAAAAGCAAAACAGCTAGGCAGGAATTTGAAAAATGTTTTTTAAAACATAAAAAAATTACTGGCATGGGGTACCAGCAATGAGCAAGTCACTGAATAGACACTTCACTTCTGTTCCACAATCAGGCTTCTGTGGTTTTGTTTTTTTATACTGCATATTAAGTTACATGTGGTGGAAAATCTGAGCCCCTTTCATGGACATACATTTTGGTGATCTCTTCCTTGTCCTGCTTTCCCACTTTTCATTATGGTTCAACTCTTTTATTCTGTATGGCTCTTAAATTTGCATGTTTTCTGACTATCCTGGATTAGCATAGCTTTTGCTGATATCTAAGTATTGAGAAACCTCAGTGTTTACATGTGTTCTATAGGTGTATATTCCTTCTACTTGTAAGAAAGCTTAAATCCAATCCTGTTCACAATAAGGCTTCACACAATTACAGCGAGTGGGTACAGTGCTCCACAAAAGTGGGTATTTCTTTATGTAATTTACTTGTTTTGCTATCTCCTTACCTGCTAGTGTCCCTTGAGACTCTTGAAAGACCTGGTTGAAGTTGTGCTGTGAAAAGGCTTGTCAAATATTTTTACTACTGGTATTTTACAGACCTCTAGTCATCTATATGTATCTTGCCCTTCCAAAACTTGAAAATCTCCCTGGCCTTAACTGTGGGTGTGACCAGATGACCACCAGGAGTACCTTCCAACCAGAATTTTACTAAATCCTCTTGTAGTTTTTTCATTGCTGCATTGCTGGTGAAAAAGTCCACTGATACTTCTGTTGCATGGAAAACTTAGCAGGGCATGCATATAACCAGACAGACTGAACAGTACTTTAGGCAAAGTACACTCATTTCAAAGCAGACTTAGAAAAAATTGATATACTAAAAACCTAGTAACACTAGCAAATTCTGACAATGTATAAATCTCTTCTTTTGCGTCATAAAGCTATGGTCACTTAAACTGCAGTATAACAGTCTAAGAGTAAAACTCATGTCAGTTCAGCTGTCTGAACAAGAAGTAACTTAAAGAGCAATATGAGCAGCAGTGTAAAGAAATGTATAGATAGATGGTATATATAGAATGGCTTCATAAAATTGGCTGAAATAGCTATTCCACAGCTACAAAATCTGATGTAGGACTTTGGTGTTTTTATTACTCACCTGCTACAGGAAAATATTTTAGCTACTCTGGACTCAGAACATTTCAGCTAACTTTGTGCTGTAGTGTTGTAATTATCTAGGTCAGACTAACATGTTCCCTTTGCCTGACTAGGAATTAGTACTGAAGACTCGGATAACCTATTTTTGGCTGATGAAAGGTATAAATGTAGGAAATGTGAAGCTGTAGATCCTGTCCTGGAAGGGCTGCCGCTTTCATGGAGCAGGAAACAGTTGAGGTTCTCTACATAGCATACACAAATACATACACCATTCTACCTGCTTTGGCAACTGGTAGAAAGGGATTTTAGGTAGACGGCAAACAGTTCCGAAGTGTTCTTCGCTAAACTGAGTACAAAAATATACTGCAACACAAAGCTTCTCACATTTTCTTCCTGCTGTTCACGCAGGCTTTTCAGCTATTTGTGGTTAGATAAAGCAAGGAAGTTAAAGGTGGAGAGTTGCTTTAGGCAAATGTTCATTGTCCTGGAAGGTACACCTGCAAGCAGTTATAGATGATTCTATTTTTGTGTGCTTCTATGTGCTTTTATATTCCTGTGCTTTAATGTGTGGATGAATTAAAGGGTTTTATGTAGCATACCTGATCAAACCAAAAATATACATGATCTAGTATCCAGCTTTAGTGTGGCAGACAATCCCGGCTCTACTTTGCTATTGCCTTTCCATCTGAGGTCCATTCACAGTCACAAGATGTCCCCACTAGCCTGCATTCACACCATGAGCAGAAACAAGCTCACTGTTTGGGGCCTATTTCCATCCCTTGTTGTCATGTCTATGGGCATGGCGACAGTGGGTAACTTGGATGCTTTCTTGGAGGTATTGGGCTCCCTTTCTATCTTCAAGCCTCTAACCCTCAGTACTTTACTGCCATATGCATTCCCTTTTCCTTTAATTTGTATGTACCCTTTTATCTTCCTACCCCTTAATCTTGACAGAGGAAAGCTTGGACAAAGAGCTTGCTTATTATAGAAATCAGCCTTGGTATGCAGTTGTAAATGCTTAAAAATAAATGGAGCCAAGTACAAGTGCTCTTTTCCTCTGTGCACTCGCTCTACTGTATTGCAGTATTGCACCATTTGCTTAATTATTAGCTGTTTCAATTTTGTACCTGGTTTATTGACTATTTAGGAAGGTTTACCTGCTGAAGATTTAACTATAAGTGAAGTGGATTGAGGAAAGTGTCTAAAATAGTGAAGTACTTCTGCATTTCATTCTTCAAGCTGTGGATCTCTGGCTGATTAATAAACATTGAGCTGATTCTAGCCTGGTAAAAATTGTTTTGAAATTACATTTCACAAAGAGGAATTTTGGATGTTAGTCTGTCTTGATTCAAAAGAGCTCACACATCTTGACATTGAGTACACTACAAAATACCTTCACTGAGTTTTGTGATATAGTGGGGAATGATGCTTTGAGGGATGGGACAGTACTGGTTGAGTTAATGTTTATGATGATGTATGATTGGTTAATATCACGGAGACAGGAGGAGAATGTTAAGTGCATCACTAACTGGAAAGTACTGGAATGTAGAACAATTGATTACAGTAGTCATATATGAATTCTACAGAAATTACTACTTTGAGCATGACTCCTGTTCTTATCGTGCCTTATGCTTAACTGCCCTGAATTTCAATTAACTTCTTTCAGGCTAGTTGCATTAAAAGGTTTCCCTTGATAGTTTGTCCCAATTCTCTTTCTAAAGAACTTATTCTTTGTATTTACTGAACTTGACAAAGTTATACTTTATTCTTTATCATAAGTCAAACATCTCTGCTTCTGGCACTGTGTAGCTCTTTTATTCCAGCCTGAACGGTCTGTGTATTCCACTCTATGCCTCTTTCCATTTATTTAAATAAAAGGGAGAACTTTCTTTTCATCTGCAGCTCCTACTCTACGATAATATTCCCTTTGGCTTTTTTAATTAACTTTAGAATTATCTGTAGAAATTTTTACCCACCAGTTCTTTGGCTATCACTTCAACTTGTTCTTGTTGTCCTAAAATCTCTGGGAAAGTAATATGGAAGCTCTACTATCGGTATTTGAGTAAAACACTTGCTCACTGATCCTTTTCCTGGTGCTGATTTGAGTTTCACAAATTGTATAGTTCGTGTCAACAGCTTTTGAAAGATAGTATCGGTGGTCAGCATGGAAACATGAGCTGCTGATGACTTCTGTGGTGGTGAAAGCTTTCTGAACTCCATTTCCTGTGAAATATTATATGTAGCTTCTGAAAAACATGTTTCCAAAACCTGAGTTACTGTCGAAGAAAGGGCAGTAACACTTCTTCTGTTGTGTATACAGTTGGAATAATTTCCAACTATAGCATGACTATCTTGCATCATATGTTGATCGTATACAGTTGAACAGAATGATGAGAGTTCAAATTGTGGGATACTAGAGTGGTTCATAACATAAACACAGACTAGTTTCTGAAAACTAAGGTGGTGAACTTTGATCTGTAACTGTTTTAAGGGTATGAACACATGGGCTAAGATACTAATACCTAATTGTACTTCAGGTGATTTTTCCAAGGGCAGTCACAAACTATTTCATATAGCTCTTTAACTAGAATGGACAGACTCTAGAAAAGATACACTATAAAGTGTAGTGGAAAGTCTTTTGCCTCAGGTGTGTCAGCATAACAGGCATATGTGTGGCTGTTAGTACCTAAGACCAGCAGTCTCACTGAACTGAGATTTACTGTTTCTTGCCAAGGGCTGATATTTGTTACTGGTTCAGCTTTTAGAGGATCCTGGAGAACTAATGGGGACCAGAACACTGTTACAAAATTTACTTGGATGTACTGTGCAAAGTACAGCAAATGTACTAGCAAAGGTAACAAAAAGTCACAGCTAAAGGCTCATGTTCATGAATCCAGTTCTCATTGTTAAAAAGACCTTTAAAAAAAGCTAAAAATAAAAAAAAGACCAAGGTAAAAATATGGAAAATATCCTGATCTCTTTATCCTACTTCTAATGTAAAAAAAACCAGCTTTTGTAGCTTGTCCATGAGCACAATGAAGGCCATAGGCTTCATAACATAGCATTGAACTTGCTTTTGACAAAGACTTAAGTCAATATGGTGTCTTAGACTGATTCTCAATAGTCTTGTCTACTTTAAAGTACACTTAAGTTTTGTGATGGAAAGACAAGCAAAGACCCTAGCCTTGAGAGAAGTTTGTATATGGATGTTTGACTGGTTCAGGTTTGTGCACTAATGATACTGACAGGAACATACAGGCTAGTGAGGAAAAATCAACAAGATCTCAGTATGAGATGTAGATCAGGTTCTCTAGAACAAACTAACATCCCTCTTTTCAGACTGCTCTTTTTATGGGTGCAACTGGACAACTGGAGAGCACCTGTTTTTTATCTAGGAAAGTGTAAAATGTGTAGATAGTTGTATGAACTGAAGATTGCTGGGGTAGGAGAGTTTTTAGCAACTGTTTAGTGAGACCAGCTTCACACCCTAGAACAAAACTTCACGAAATAGAACTGTTAACAAAATGGCATATGGTTAGTTCTTGCCTGTAATCATAATATAATCACTACATGCACCAAACTGGTCTTTAATCCTATCTTGTGCTAGTCGTGAGTATACAATACCTAAGAATTGATGAGCTCTGTAGTTAGAACTGGTGTCTGTGGCCTTTAGTGCTCTTTAATCAGGGAGGTTGAGGTGATGAGGCTGTAACTCAGAATCCAGAATGAAAGTGAATTTCTTTTTCATCTCTTGATTCTTAGTTTTGTAGTTCTTGCCACCCTTTCAAAAAGGATGATCTCACCTACTTTAATACTGTTTGTCTTGTTTATGGCTTTGTCAGTCAACTTTCTTAAATATTTGTCAGGAGCAAAACTTGTATAAGCAGCTATGAGTTCAGTTATCTAATGAATATTATCAGATAAATTCTCAATAGGCACAAACATGCATGAGTTTCACTGCTTTCTGTCCTGTTGTGTATTGGCTATCATGTTATTGGGAGAGTTTATATAAAGTATAACTTCCTGAGGTATCTTTCATGTGGGCAGATCAGAGGATAAAACTGATTTATTATTGTGCTTTAGATTTTAAATATTAAAATAAACTGTATGTAGTGCTAATTGTTTAATTAGACTTTCAGAAATACCTTGATAATCTTCATGCCGCTTCTCATGGCATGTAGCAGTTCAGAATTGTGGTCCTGTGATGTAAAAATCCATGACATGAGAACTGTCTTGACTGCTTATAACTGGTAAGGTCAACTAAACTTTGTCTACTGTAATTTTTTTAGGATATTGAGAAAGGAGCCCTTGATTTTTTTTTTAATTGGCACGTTCTGTTAGATATTTTTACATCAAATTTGATCTTCCGGGTTTTATTTGTTCTTCATACTATTTTGCAATGCACTAATTGACGTGCACTCAAAAGTTTCTTTGACTTGATACTGTCACTTCAGCAGTACCACCACTTAGAGCCATTTTTCAAATTTTTATGCAACTTTTCAAGTTCAGTGTCTGTTAGTCCAAGAATATTGAATACATAAGACTACATTCTGAAGAAGGATGTAAATCAGGCATTTTCTTGAAGTCATGATTTGTCTAATCAAGTACTGCTTTTCCTACACTGCTACAGAGAAACAGTTGCCAAACCTTTCTATTATAGACTTTTTCTATCATTTAAGCACAACAATTCTTAATCTCTGTGGTAAACTGGATTTTTATTAATGCAAGTTCTGTCTACTTTATTCAGGTCAATATGATTATCTACACAGGGTGGAATAGCCGTTTTAGTTCATTTATTTAACAAAGCCAATAATAAAAGCATTTCCTGTGTCCTTGTTCTATCTATGCCTTTGGAAAGGCAGCCTTTCCTTAGCTTGCAATGTGAATGAGAGGAACCAGCGGTCTGAGTAAAACAAGACAGCTCTTTAAGGCCAAACAAGCAGTAAGACTTGAAACAATTCAATTTTTTCATCATGTACAGAATTCAGCTTTACATTATGTGCTAGAAGAGATTTATCTGCCAAAGAGTTGGGTATAAACTTTTTCAATGAGGGAGGCCTACCTACCCAGTGGAGAATGCTGAGGGAAGCACCATGCTTGCTTCCCTGCAGTTCTGAGCAGAGACATACTCAAGGCTTGTAACCCTGAGGTTTATCTGGTAGTGGACATTTAAATAAATGCAGTTAAAGCATCCTTCTTGTGTAGCAGCATGATAAAATATCAAGAAATTAAAGAACTGCATTCAGTCTCCCCTTGCAATAGTTTTAATCCAGTGTTTTGTCTTAGTACTCTAATGATTGAGTTTTGACTGGTTCATGGTAATTGCCCCTCTATTCCTTAAAATGACCTTTCACATTTCCACAGGCCAGCGAAGGAACAACAGCAAGGGCATTTATCTGGGAGGGCCAGTCCCAGGTTTGTGTGCTTGAAGGGCTATGTAAATACTGTAGCCTTTACTAAAGTAAATGAACATGCGAAGCAGGAGTCTCTCAGCCTGTGTGTAACCATTGAGCTGCTCTATAAAAGGCTGATACCTCAGAAGGTAGTGCTATTGTGCTGCACTTTGCTGTTAGGAATGTTTCAGGGTGTTGCTGACTGTCTCTAGCCCAACAGGTAATGAACAGAAATAGTATGCAGTCAGGACTCAGTAATTGAAATACTAAGTTGAAATGCTATGTTCTTCAGCTGCCAAGATTTCCTATAAATTCCAGAGCTGTATCAGGTGCCTGAGTTTTGAATTGGCACAAACCTAAGATTATTAGATAGTTCAGGTTCCTTTAGGCCTAGATGACAGGTAAGGGTGACAGTTCTGGTCACAATTTTTGCCCACGCTTGTTTTGAGTCAAACCATTTAATTTGTCATATGCATACTATACCCCCAGCACTGGTATAGCTAACAACAAGCAAGCTTACTTCAGTATAACATGTCATGTCAGACCTACACTATTAAAACAGTTGCAGAAACTCAGTCTAGAATGAGAGCTGGTCATGAGAAAAGCTGTAAGGGACCTGGACAGGCTGGGGAACTGGGCAGAGGAGGGACCTAATGAAGTTCAACAAAGGGAAATGTGAAGTCCCGCACCCATGGAGGAATAACCAGATACACCGGTACACACTGGGGGCCAAACAGCTGGAGTGCAGCTCTGCAGAGAAGGACCTCAGGATCCTGGTGGTCAGCAAGCTGACCATGAGCCAGCAGTGTGCACTCACAGCGAAGAAAACCAGCAGTGTCCTTGGCTGCATTAGGAGGAGTTTTGTCAGTAGATTAAAAGAGGTGATCCTTTTTCTCAGCACTGGTGAGGCCACATCTAGGGTATTGGGTCCAGTTCAAGGCTCCTCAGTTACATAGAAGGTGTGGACTTTTCCTAGAGCTCGTCCATGTGGATTAAGGAACTGGAGCATTTTTCATGTAAGGAGAGGCTGAGAGCTGGGACTCTTTAGCCAGGAGAGGATAATGTTTGTTTATGCGATCTTAGCAATGTGTGTAAATAACTAATGGAGTAAGTAAAGATTCTTCTGTCCTGACAGGACAAGTGGCAGTGGGCACAAGCTGATACATGTGAAATTCTGTCTGAATGCAAGAAAACTTATTTAATGAGTGATTGAACAGTGGAAAAAGCTGCTGAGAGGCTGTAAAATCTCCATCCTTCTAGTTGTTAGACCCAACTGGACATAGTCCTGGGCAATCTGCTGTAGCTGACCCCTCTTGAGCAGCACGGTGTTCCAGGAGAGCTCCAGAAGTCCCTTTCAACCTCACTGTTGCTGTGATTCCATGAATATATTACAGGGATCTTGAGGGTTGAAGAAGTAAAGGAGAACTAAAAAAAGAACATAGTGCATGAAAGAAATGCAGTTCTTCAATCTAGTTGCTCCTGTAGTTGCTTTTGCTCAAAATCTTAGTAGTGTTAGGCACAAAATGAGTACACCTGATGTGGGAATAAAGCAAATGTTGCAGCATCTTCATCTGGGGATAAATTGCATGGTAACATTTGACACATACAGCCTGTGTTCTTCCAGGTAATGATTTTTTCCTGAGCAGACAACACTATTAAGCAGTGGGAATAACAGCTTTAAAACCTGTAAGCAAAAAACTTCATTGTACCTACAACACTCCTAGGCACTGCAGGAAAATTTCTACACTGACTTCACGTATTATGTTTGAATTTTACGACTTGGGTATCAAAGATAATCCTTAAGTCCTTAGGGAATGTGATGTACTTCATGAATTGTAATAGGAAAGTATGCTCCAGGATAATTTTTTCCAGCTCAAAGAAGCTGTGGGTTTACTGGAGAGAATATTCAATAATGAAACTGTTGCACAGGAAATGAAATTAAACCACTCTTGGGTTTTCTACTTGTTTGAGCTTATTTTCAAATCATGTTGTCTTGCTTTTTGTAGCTATTTTGTTGCATATGAATTTCAAGCAGTTACTGTCTGTGGTGCCTTCAGTTTCTAAAGACAGGTATGGAATTAATTTCTTGATACACCAAATTTTAAAATGTGATACTACTATGTATTTTTTACAATGTTTGATGTATAGTTAGTACTTAATCTAAATTACATTATAGGATGCTTGGGGAAGGCACTGATCATTTGTTTTGTACAATAGCAACCATGTTCTCAGTACTTTGTAATCTGAATAAACTCAAAATTAAACGATCTTAAAGGATTTGTAGTATAGACAAGCTGGTGAGTGCATGTTCAAGCTTAAATTTTTTTAGCACACTTGAGGGAAACACTAAGTTGAAGCATTTGTGTGCAGTGATGGTCAGTCTTTTTTAAACTATTCATTTTATTGTCTATTGAAACAAATTTCAGATCCAGTTACATTGGTTCCTACAGGAATCACTATAGAGTTCTGTGAAAAGGAATAAATAATTTGAGTTTACCTTCTGTATGGGAAATGTGCACAGCACAACTGCACTCTAAGTAGGTCCTAATTTTATAAAGTACAATTTGAAAGGTATTTACAAGTGTAGTTGGGTATAGACTTCTGTAAGGTGACCCAGCTGTCTTAATTCTTTTTGGTCAACTTCAGAAATGCTCTAACAGTGAAAAAAATGTTTGTCTTAGTAAAATATCCCCACCCTACCTACAAAAGGGCTTGGACTAGTGAAATATTGTGACCATACCTATTTCTTTGGAGTGTATGTGAAAGTATATTTATGGGGGAGTATTTATGTAATCAATCAAGTTACATAGGAATTTCTACTTGTCTTAAAGTCAGTATTTTATATATGCTGAGTTCATTACAAAACTTGTCTTAAATTAAATCAAGACTTATTAAAAGAGAACCAAAATTATTTTGATATAAACAGTTTAATTTTTAGTATCAAAATGACTGGACCAAATTTTAGCCAGTTTAGGGCTTTTTGAGCAACTTCTCTACAGCTTTCAGAAATGCATACATTGATTAAGGTTCTGACTTAATAATTTGAAGATGTCTTTCTTTTTCAGTATTAAACTTCTTTGAGTCTTAGAGCTGTACTGAGTATTTGCAGGTTAAAAGAGTACTTAAGACTTTGTTCTTAAACAAAAAAATGTCTTGGCAGCAATAGCCTCAGTGGTTGCATCCCATGTTCAGGTAACCTATCCTGAAAATGCAATTTATCAGTCCAAAAGAATCCTGAGCACAAATATTTGAGTCAGTAAAAATACTTCAAGAACTTGAACAACTGAGCAGTAATAGAATCATAGCATAGTTTGGCTTGGAAGACACCTTTAAAGGTCATCTAGTCCAAACCCCCTACAATCAGCAGGGACATCTTCAACTAGACCAGGCTGCTCAGAGCCCTGTCCAACCTGACCTGGAGTGTTTCCAGGGATGAGGCACCTACCACCTCTCTGGGCAGAGACAATTTTATAATGAGGGTGGTGAAACACTGGAACAGGTTGCTCAGAGAGGTGGTAGCTGCCCCATCCCTGGCAACATCCCAGGTCAGGTTGGATGGGGCTCTGAGCAACCTGATGTAGTTGAAGATGTCCCTGCTCAGTGCAGGGGTTTTGGACTAGATGACCTTTAAAGGTGCCTTCCAACCCAAACGATGCTATGATGCTATGATCTGCCACCTCTCTGGGCAACCTGTTCCAGTATTTCACCACTCTGTGGAAAAATTTCTTCCTTCTATCTAGTCAAAGTCTACCCTCCTTTAGTTTAAAACCATTACCCCTTGTCCTATCACTACAGGCTCTGCTAAAAAGTCTGTTCCTATCTTTTTTATAAGCCCCCTTGAAGCACTGGAAGGCTGCAATAAGGTCTCCACAGAGCCTTCTCTTCTGCAGTCTGAACAACTGAAACTTTCTCATCCTGTTCTCAGAGGAGAGGTGTTCCAACTCTCTACTCATTTTTGTGGACCTCCTCTGGACCCTCTCCAAGAGGTCCATGTCTTTCCTGTGTTGAGGGCTCCAGAGCTGGATGCAGGACTCCAGGTGGGGTCTCACCAGTGTGTAGAGGGGCAGAATCACTTCTCTTGACCTGCTGGCCACACTTTGATGCAGCCCAGGGTGTGGAGCTGCATCAAAAGCAGCCATCATAAACTGCCAACTCCTTGGCACTTTTATGTAGGTACCGCATTTCTGGGATTTATGTAGGTACTACGTTTCTGGGATTTATTTGGGCATCCATTTGGATAGGTCACATATCATTCTATATTTTTGTGGAACCCAATATAAAAAATGGTGCCTTTCCATGCCTCTGTTCTGACTTGATGATTTTGATTTGGTACATGTTTGGTGTCAGTTCATAAACCTAAAAACTTGTCTGACAAGTTGTAAACATTTACAAACATGAGATTACATTACATTTACAAACATTTGTAAACTTATCACTAATACCTCTGAAAGGTTTTAGTATTGTTCAAAAACACTACATTATCACAATCGGAATCTAAAGTAGCCATTTAAAGGAAAAGACTAGGAGGGACAAGAGAATGAATACCGTTTTCCAAAAGAGGAGTGGGCTTTTGCCTGGAATTTTGCAACACACTTGCACTGAACATACACCTTGTCTCACTGCTTTTTTATTTTTCTTGTTTGGAGATTTTTTCCATGTGTATTTTTATAATACAAATGAGATGTGCATTCATATTTCACATGAGAAAATGACACAAATGGTATTAGCTGTTTTGGAATACCCTACATCCATATACAGGTGGGATCACTAAATCTCCCAAACAATATTGTGAAGTTTATACTCAAGTCTTTCAGGCCTTTAAAAACTGTATTCTTTTTTTTCTGATAGTAACATGAATCTGACTAGTTGCCAAAGGCATGTCAGTTGACTCCTTCCTCCTTTGGTCAAGTATAAGATGTTTTTTACAAACTTTAAATCTAAAACATTCGTAGCCACCAGATGCTGACTTACTGGTTAGTTCTTTATCAGTATGCTTTAATAGTAAGTTGTAACCACCATTTACACTACCATTCAGAAGAAAACAAATGCTGCTGTGGGATTTTTTTCACTTAGAAAACGTTGTTGCTCATTTCCTAATGACATACTTCTGTTGGCAAGTTTCTAGAGATGTATTGTTTCTGATGTGGCCAGTCTGTATATTGACTTAATTTACTAACTTTTGTTTATTGATTACAGTGTGTCTTGACCCAATCATTAAGTTACTTTTCCACTACAGTTGAGCTCTTAAGGACCTGTGTTCCCACACATTTTCCAGAAAAGGTAATCTAGATTTCTCATTTGTGGTACTGAGTAATTATGCAGCATTATTTTAACTCTGAACTGTTGTTTTTGCCTAGGCTGTCCTTAAAAGAATAAGCATTTCTCAGTTCCCAAAAGATGAAGTCTTACAACCTATACATAAGTAATAATTCCTGTGTGGGTTCTGAGGGTTCTGTAATGTCTAGGAAGGAAGTACTGGTACATGAAATGGGGAGGACATAAGGACCCTCATGCCTTGCAGGTTTTCTGTCATCGTGTTCTTCTCTTGGGTTGGCATCTCCTAATGTATAACATCTGATTATATTGCTTGGCTGTGACAACTTAAAAATGTAACAACTAAATCTGGGTTAACTGTGATAACTCTTGCAAGACTTCTTAAGAAAACAGAGATAATACTACATCTCAGTTCTATTCCTGCTCCTAATGAAATAAAATCAGGTTTTCAGCAATTACCAGAAATGGGATTTTCTGCAGTGATCATCTGAAGGAATACAGTTACAGACTGAAGAATTCACTAGTACATTGTGTGTTCCTTCCCAGAAAGCATGGCTTGTAATTCATAAAGCTTGTCTTTTAGTGAGCATGTACAGTGCTTTAAAAATGTAACTATCAAATTTTGATTTTGTTTGAGTATGAGTTTCTGATATGTCTGAAGTGGTTCCCAAGAGAGGCAGCTAGTGCTGTTGTGTTTACCCGTATTCCAGTACATATTCTATATAGGCTATTGCATATACTTGCACAGGGGTACAGTAGAACAGTGACTGTACATACCCTACTCATGACAGCCTGAGTTGGCAGGTGCTCGCTAAGACTTGGATGGCACTTCCCCTGAGGTGCATCTTTACGGTTATTTGTATGACGTAGTAGCTTTATTTCCATAGCTTAGAGAATCTTTTATTTCTACTGTTCATGCTGATTAGTGTAGCTAATTCCTAGTGTAGCTAATTTTAAACAGAATTCCTGTTAGTGACTTGAGCTTATTTTTCATTAAAAATTGATTTATCTTTCCTCAGTTCATTAATCAATTATGTCAACTTAGGATATTCAGTTATGAACTCAAAACCCCTAAAGCTTCTGTAGTAAGCAATAATTTTTGAAAATGCATCTACTGCACCAATATGCTTGAGAACACTATTTCTTATTTTCAATAAGGACTTAACAATTAATAAGCTGTTATGGCTGACCGCCTTTAATCATTAAACCTGGAAGCAGAATTGTCAGCTCTTTGGACCAAATGTGCAGGTCATAATCACCACTAGAGGTTTAGTAAGTATGGTAAGATTGAGCAGTTGAATACAGGCATAGTTTAGTCCATGTTCTATGTATGAAGCAGAGGCAGGTGAATACGTGGTGAATTGTTTGTACATGCACTAATCATAGCATGCTGTTAGTTTTCCTTCACCTTAAAATGCTGTTTTTGTTTATGGGTATATTTCAAAATAAGCGGGAAGAGTATAGGTAATCCACCTCCAATACACTTGGTCAAGGTCGAAATTTGAATATTGCCATATGAATTAATGTATGCAGTATTTGACTATAAGGCTCATCTGCACTGAGTTACAAAAGCTAAGGAGTAACAGTAGAAAGGAGAGGGGGAGGAATCTTCTCAATAGTTACGATTTCCTTATAATACAGCAATTATTTGTTTTTAACTGTAAAGGGAAATACCTTATTTAAAAACAAATTAGTTTCGAAGTCTATATACACGAATTCATTTGTGAAACCTAGATATCACAAGCCATATTTTTGTGAAGGGTAACATTCAGCATTTAGATCAGAAAGGCAAGTTTCCTGTATGGCAAACTATATTAGCAAATGTTTCTGCTTTTGTACTGGCAATTTCAAGTAACAGAGACTTGCAGCTGTTCTGGTAAATACAATCCAGTTGATTTACGTATTATGTAAATAACTATAGACACTTCTGAATCTTGGATATTTTTAAGTATAATGTGCCTGAGCTCTACAAATGATCAACATCTGGAGACATTTCCAGTGTATGATGCATTTTTATTCATTTTGTCCATTACGTTTTATGAAGAGTCCTTTAATTATTTTTCTTTAAGGCCTCTCCATTCTAAGTTTCCTAGTTTAATCCTAACTCTGATTTTCTTCTGAAACTTAGTGTTTAGATTTTTCTTTCTTAAAGCTTCTGTATTCGTATGTGGGGATTGTAAGAATACCAATGTTGCGTTGGGAAAAGTTCAATTTTTTCCTTTGTCGTTTGTGGCAAAGCTTAAAATGAGACCTAGAAAAGACGAAAAGCCTAAGGAACAAGGTTACTCTGTAAAACTAAGTTTTGAGTACTGCAGCTAATATAATTAGTAGTAGTAGTAGCTAGTAGTATAACTAGTTCCAAAGTTGTAATTCCTTTCCACTATGTTTCATTTTAATTAAAAGGAACGGGATAGCACAAGGTGCCAGATGCGTACTGAAGACTTTGAACTGCTGTAAGGCTTGCTAATTCTACATGGAGAACTAACAACAATTGTTTGGTCTTAAGTGAATCCATTGGGTTACCTCTGATACGTAGACCATAGGTCGGAGTCATATTTGGGCTACTTCCGGTAGGAATTCCTCAGAGAAGACCTATTTCTGGGTTGGCTGTCACTGGGCAATGTACTTACCATAGGAACTGAGTTTATGTGTAATTCTAGACCATTTAGCTGTTGAGTGAAAGCATCTAGTTATCAGCGTCATGTATTACAGCTCAGTATAGCATTTTATCACAAACTTGCGATGAATCCCAAGTTGTGCTCTTAGGGAATGACAGACGTGTAGTGCAAGCTGAAGAATGTCTTATAACATCAGTGAGGTAAGTGGGTTAGCTTATCACTAACGTAAACAAGTAAAAATCACGGAGACTGAGTCTGATTAGCTTAGGCTTAGACTATGCTAGTAGAGTAACAGAGCTCTTTGACAGCTTGCATCATGGGATGAATAAACTTGTACTGGTTTGCAGTATGTAATCTAAGCATATTTTCTCTCCTGACTAAAAGCCAGTCGGAACTGGTAGCAACAAAGAATATCAGGATTTTCCCCAAGAGTAAGGGATATCTCTGGTACCAGAGTACCCTGTTTTAAGGTGCCGTATCTGGCCTACATACTTCATAAACTGTGGGAATAGCCAACTGATTCTAGAACATTAAGATACTTCTGAAACTTTCAAATATTTGCTTGATCTAGGAGTTCGGGGGGAAAAAGGCAAGAAAAAATCCCGAGGTTCAAAAAAACCCAATCTTTTGCCTTTCAGTCATTCTGAAGTTCTGTACAGCCTCAACATAGTGAAAACAAATGATTCAAGCTCCTTGAGGAAGAAAACCTTCTGTCTCTAGAATTCACATAGACATTCTCTTGCTCTTCTCTGTGCTTTTTCTTCCCTAAATTGGGTTAAGGTAACCAGACCAAATCTTCTGTTGAGCTGGGTAGTTTATCTCTGTGGTGACAATACAGGAAGGGTGTAAGTGGTGAAGATGCTCTCAGTGCCTTATTCTCACACTCAGGAGTCATTTATCATAAGGACTTTAATATTAATTTGGATTCCTGGCAAGTAGCAATTGACACTTTACCAGTTTCTAGAAGCATTTGAGCATACCATATGATCATGAAGAAAATAATACTTTCAGGAAAGGCTACAGTTTTCAAAGGTTGTGCTCTTTATTTTTGAGTTGCAGGAGTCACAAGACTTAATGAACTGTTTATCACTGAACTGCAATTACATTCCTACAATGAAGCCTTCTACTGAGTCAATACCCATATTTTCTGGAATTATACTGGGTATCCATTAGCCCAAAAGATGATTTAAACTGCAGTTGCTCAAATGCATTGAAAATCTCTTACTGTGCCTGCATCTAAAACTCGGACAGTACAACTTCATCTATCTTACCGGGTGACATTTAGCCACAAATTTCTGGTATTCTTGTCTAATTTGTGTCCTGTGTGTTATCATAATTCAGAAACTAGTTTTCATTAATTGAAGTAAAAATTCCAGTAAAGGCTGGGCTAGAAATTAGTCTCTGAACATTAGGGCACAAATCCCACTTACTCTAAACTACTTGGAATACCATCTTCCTGACCAAGAAAGTGGGATGAGGCCCTATTGCTTGTATTGTCTTGAAATATCGTACTGTCTCATGTCAACTTAGTTAATTGATCTCTTTAAAACTGTGGAAGGCAAAAATGTTTGTTTGCATATCAAGCTTTACCCCATGTATATGATCACAAGGTTTTAACTATTTATTTAGTACTTCAGGTTAAGAATTATTAAAAAAGGTAAAGGCAGCGCTTCAACATCAGAGGACCCCTTAAGGTTTGGGGTGTTTTTATTTTTTCTTCCCGTGGCAACATCCTATTTGCTATGCTAGGAACTGCAATTTTTTCTTCTTAAAAGGCTTTTAACATATTCGTGCAGATTAACCAAGAAGTTTTTAAAGCTTGACTTTGATACGAAAAATTTAGCAGGACAACTGGTTAATACTGGCATTTCTGGTTTAGTAGCAAGTGAGGAGACTAATTATCTGGAACTGCTGAATTTGACCTATATGCAATCCTGAAAAATATTTAGTTCTCTGAAAGAGGCCTATCTTTGTTTTTCTGTCTAATGTAAATAAAAGTAAAAATGTAAATAGTGTTAGTTTCACAGAAGCAGTTTTTACTACTTAGTACTCTATTACCCGGTTACACAAAGGGAAAATCTGGCTAGGAGTGCTGTGGAATATTAAAGGCAGTCTTTTTCTCACTTACTTCTGCAGAATATATGCTTGCTCTGGCAACTAAGATAACCACATGCAGATTACAAATAGTTTCCAACAGATGTAGCAAATTCAGTTTTCATCTTTGTTTTTTATCAATTTGGTTAAACTGTTGTCTGCTGCTTTAAATATAAGGGCATTTCTTCCACACCACATGTCAAAACACTTGTCTAAGAATGCTAAACACAAAATAAGGGGACAGTGGATTTCGTGTTTTGGAAAATCAGGAGTTCCCAAGTGTTTAGTAGGTTGTGTGTGTTTGTTTTTCTCGGAATATAGGTCATGAACTTTATTGACTAGCTGAACTTGCTTGTTTGATTGCTTCTTAAAGGAAATGAGGAATTGTTTTACTGTCAACAACATACAGTCGTTCTGCTTTGGACCTTGTTGGCCCTTTTGCTTGCCCTTACAAAATGGCAGGCCATCAAGGCTATAGCTATTGTTGGGATATCAGTTGTTCAGGGCTTTCCAGGGCATTGCACATTCCATACAACTTGATTAGTACAGCAACTGCCAAAGTCACTTCTGTTTGTTTTCTGGTAGTGCTCCAGTAACCCAATGTGAAGAATCAAGGATTGCGATGTAACTGATGTCTGAAAGGACCTCTGGAGATTGTCTAGTCCAATAGACCCCGCTCAAAACAGGTTGAGCTAAAGCAGGTTGCTCAGAAACACGTCCAGACAGATTTTGAGCGTCTCCAAAGTTGGAGATTCTACAACCTCTGCGCAACCTCCTCTGGTGTTCAATCACCATAAAGTCTTGTTACGTTTAAATGGAATTATGTGTGTTTCACTTCATGCCTATTGGTTTATTACTCTTTCTGCTGGTAAGGCAAGGGATAGGGAGACTGAGACGTTCCACCTCTGTGCTTTGACTAGCCATATGCTCTGCAACCATGTAGTTAGCCAGGTTAGCCTTGTTATTTTTCAAAGCCACGCTTGTTACATTTACATATTTTAACAGTCATTTGCAAAAACTATCTTTAATATCTTAAAATACTTCTAGTGCGTCTATCCTGTTGTCCTGGTTTTGTCTGGGATAAGAGTTAATTTTCGTCCTAGTAGCTGGTATAATGCTGTGTTTCGGATTTAGCATAAGAACAATGTTGATAACACGCTGTTTTAGTTGTTGTGAAGTAGTTATAGCGCTTATTACTTGGTCAAGGACTTCTTAGCTTCCCATGCTTTGCCAGTACGGAGGTACACAAGAAGCTGGGAGGGGACGCAGCCATGACAGCTGACCCAGACTGGCCAAAGGAATGTTCCCCACCATATAATGTCATGCTTAATATATGAACTGGGGGGAATTGACTTGAGGGGTGGTGATGGCAGCTCAGCAACTGCCTGGCCATTGGTCAGCTGGTGGTGAGCAATTGTATTGTACATCACTGTTGTATATTGTTTTATCATTATTCTTTGATCTTCCATTGCAGTCCTATTAAACTGTCTTTATCTCAGCCCATGAGTTATACCTTTTCCAATTCTCCTCCCCATCCCACCAGGACGCAATTTAGCCTTCCTAAAAATGCAGTCCATTTTATCATTTGTTGTTGATGTGAACTTTGTTGGATTTCTCACATCATCACTGAGGCAATCACTCAAAAGAAATATACCTAGGTTGTCAGATGTGGGTCGTGTTTTCAGAATCGGGAGCAAAAGTGGAGTTGTTGCTGTGACAGTGATTACCTGCTGTGAAACTTGGCATGCATTCGCCTTCATTCTTGGAACTGTTTCTGTAAAAGCTGTGCTTCTGAGAATGGCAGGCATGAGCTGCTCAGCCAGCAATGCTGATATTTGCCCAGCATAGCGATATACTCCCTAGAAAAGCTACCGTTGTGTTTAAGGGATGCGGATTAACACAGATAAGAATTTTTAGAAGGCCACCTAATAACAGTTGTTATTCCTCACATGAAAATGCACACTGTGCATAGCTAAAATAAAACACTGAAAAGCTGGTGTGTCAAAAGGTCTGACATGATTATGGACCTTTTGGACATCCACAATTAAATTTCAGTCCTACAGAGTTGCTGGATATCTCTCTGTATGCTGAATTCCCCCAATTCATGTTAACTTCATTAGGTATAAAGGCTGTTTGTGTTAACTCAAACATCCAAATAGCCTGATGCTGCATAAGGCTAAGTAGGCACTGTCTGTGGTCGTACGAGTCATAAAACTATGAGCATATATTACTTGAGCATAAAACCCCACGGATTTTGGTGCACTTAATATTTGTGTTACAAAATGTATATATTTTAAAAATATGGTTTGAATGCTATAATGTCATTGTGTGGTAGTTATTCTTGAAAGCCTTTGGGGTTGTTTAATTTCTGTGTGCATATCTCAGCACTGGAAACTTGCCGAGAGCTGAAGCTAGTTTGTGAATGTTCCTCAGATTACGTTAACTTAGAAGTAGTAGCTATGGTTGACTAAAAGTGCTTCACAGTAAAGTTCCTAAAATATTGGTGTGACTGGACGGGAACCGCAGTGATCCATCTTGACTGAGGAAACTGCTAAACACCTATGTCAGTATTCTGATTTATGATGCTAAGCTGTAGACAAAGAAGTCTTGGCCATGATTTATTACAATCACTGGTTAGAGCTACCTGTCATAAACTACGATTTCAGTAATCCAATTACATGACTGGAGATGTGAGGTCAGGGCAGTTTCTGGCTGAGGAAAGGCTCTTGCACTTTTTGTGCCTTTTGTCAATGAAATTTATTAATGAAAAAAATCATAGACACCATTGTGATGGCTTGTACCAGTATGGCTGTATCAGTAATCATAATACTAGGTATCCTCTTGCCTCAAGTCTGTAGAATATCCCAGGGGACTTGTTACTTTACTTTACACTGGCGACACAACTCCTCAGGGCAGTTCCTGTTAAGCTGGACTAAGTTTAGCTACACGCTTCAGGGTTGTTTCTAGTGATGTTTTACATATATTTTTTTAACTTTCAGATTAAGATCTTTTAACTGGGATTCAAGACTGGCTGGATTGAAGTAATCAGTGAGGGGGTGACTTACCTTTATGCTGGAAGTTGTTCAAAGATGAAAGATTTTCTTGTCTTTCCCATACATTCTATTCTCCTGAAGCACAAAGGTACAGTGCATATAAGAGAAATGCTATGTATTAATAATGCTTGGCAAAACCACTTGGTATGCAAGAAACTGTAATAGTAAAAGCTTAGTGGCATCTTGGTTCTCTGACCTGTAATAGCTGCTGTACTACGTGAAAAAAAGGAAATATAGTTCAAATTGTCTGTTATTTCTTACAGCTAAACATATTCCTCTTCTGTTAAGGCTTAGGTCCTATCTCTTGAGGGGAGCAGGGGAGCAATAAAGTGAGTTAATTGCTTTACTGAAAAGAATTAAATTCAGAGCTGAAGTTTAATGTTCATTTTGAGCTCATTCTGAGTGTACAGCCTCTCCCAAAAATGAGGTGGTGATTCCTTATACAGCAGTTAAGTGATGAAAAATACAAATACAAATTTACTCACTGATTTAAAATGGTTAAATTTATATTTTTGTGATGTTTCAGTTGATGTCATGAGTACATTTAGATGGAGTTTTTTCAGGTAATCTAACGTATTCGTACCATACAGAGTACGGTGGCATCCTTTTTTTGACAGCAAAGACTTAATATGAGATTTCTATGCAGATGAAATACTGTCCGCATTTAGTTGTTCTTGTGCTACATGTGTTGAGGGAGTGAATTTTTATTTAACTGCAGTAATACCTACAGCAACCCCACTACTTGGAATTCTTCCTCTTGTTAGATACTCCTGAGAAAAAGGGTAAATGCTTGCTTTGGCTAAGGACAATGATATTGCACAGATAGGAAGTGGGATAGTATTTGACCTTCAGGGTGTTCTCAGTGATCATGCAAATCTGTTTCACCATAAGTGTACGTTTCAGTCTCATTACAGCAAAAGACCTAGCATTTTAGAAAACAAATGTACTGGTAAAATGTGGTAGAAGTGATCCAGAATAAAAATGGTACCTTACAATGTTACTTTTACCAGTATTTTCCATAATTCCATGTGTAGAACATTACCATAATGAATGCTGGGTACCCCATGAATGCTTTTCATTGTAGTAGCAATCCAGATTTTTTTTTAATGAAACTGTAACTATTTTACACGTGTATGTAACAATGTTTAAGAGAAATTATCTGTTGGGAAAAAGGCAAACTTATTTCTAAGTATATTTTAGGCTTGCATCAGCTTTCAGTTATGCCACAGCTTTTTATAGCTTGATTAGTGCTAATGATCTCATTCTCTTAACCTGATGATAATAATGGAGTCCCTTGATTAACTTGAATGGCAGCTCATAATTGATATGGAGGTTAAAATTAACAGCAGTGGAAGAGGTTGCCACCCTGTGCTTTGTCTTACCTTATATGACTAAACAACTAGAAAAAGATGATAATCTGATTTTAAAAACATTGAGAGTATCATAGTAAGGCTGTGTTCAGCTTCAGAAAAAATCTGCATTCTTTATTTTTCGTAACACTTAAAAATAAGTGGGACAGATCTAATGCAGACAATGTGACCAAAAATACCACCAGTATTTTGACTTCTCTCCACAAACCATATATAGTGCAGGCAAGTAGAAGCACTACTGCTTTAAAGGGTAGCAGAGGTCCCCTGAGGGAAAAGCATGGATAAACCTATTTGTAAAGGAAAAGTTCAGAATACGTCCACTGAGACATGGATAACCCCTTTAAAGGAGGTAAATGGCTTCAGAGATCTTGCAAGTTCTGTGTCTCTGGCTGACTGCTGTTAGCGTAGTTTAACATACGTGGGGAAAGGTTAGCATGCTGTTACCAGTTCTTCAGGTTGACCGCTACACTGAAGTCTGTCCTGTCCTGTTTTGCACCCCACCCCAACCAAAAGAAACCAACAGGCAAGGTTTATCAAATTAGTAGGACATCTGGTTATATTTCTGCATTTGCTGCAAGCTTCTGAGATGCTAAAAATGTACGTGTGAGAATATAACTTTATAAACAGTTTATTAGGATGGAACCAAATCCTTGTTAAAACAGATAAGGCACTATGAGAAGATTTTGTTATGGCTAAGCTGCTTTTTAAAGTACTTTTCTGCACTTGAATTTACTCTTGACCATCAATTCACTACAGGAAGATGCCATTAAGGAGAGTAGAGACTCTTCAAATAGCTTCTAATAACTGACAAAAGGTATTTTAACTGCATCATCAGCTATTCAGCTGAAGTCTGAGAATCTTGTAGTGATATGTAAATCAGCATGAAATGAAGAAAGGCAAATATCCCCATCCCTGGAAACACTCAAGGTCAGGTTGGACAGGGCTCTGAGCAACCTAATCTAGTTGAAGATGTCACTGCCCATTGCAGGGGGGTTAGACTAGTTGACCTTTAAAGGTCCCTTCCAACCCAAGGATTTTATGATTCTATAAAATATGATGGTACCCTTCTACAGTAACTGGAACGCTTACAAGTGAGTATAAGACACTGATCTTGCTTTAAGAAATGGTGCTGAGAGGAATTTTGTGAGAGGTTAATGATAAACATCAATTAACACTATTCTCAAGTGTGTTAATCTTGAAGGTAGTAAAAGTAGTGCAAGGCTTTTGCAGAAATGCAGCATAGGTCCTTCTGAGTTTAGCATATGGAATGCAGACTTCTTGTCATACAGTTTTCTATACACTGATCTAGCTACTTACCCAGTTAGGGCTCCTACCTACCACTTAACCAAATGTTAGTGCTAATTCTGGTATCTCCTGTAGGTGGGAGACCTAGCAGTAGAAGGGGCTGAGTTGTTTTTCTGTTCTTTTACAAAGTATGCTCTTAGCAAGCCAGTCTTTCAACAAATTTATGTAAAAAGCTGATGAGTCTCAGAAATACAGATATCACTTTGTCTATAGACCTTCAATGAATGCTAAACGATTGACAGTGTGAAACTAACTTTTCATCTAAAAAACTGGGAGTCTGCTAATCTGTTTGGAATGTATGGTATGTAATTATATAAATAGCTGAACCGGTGACATCAGTGACCAATCAAAAAAAATTACACTTCTGACTATGACTTCTATTTCTAGTATTCCAGACAGCAAAGATGAGGCTATGTATGTGGCTCAGTGTTTTTATGGTAGTATTATCAATATAAACTGCCTTTAGTGTTTTCAAATACTGATTCTGACAGCAAAAGTGCTATAAAGTTATGACACAAGCCCTAGCTGCAGAAGAAATTCAAGAGGAAAAAGTAGGAAAAACTTGAAAGCAGTAGCTATTTGCTAGTCTGCTTGAGAGCAGTGTCATCTTCTAGTTCAGCTGATGTAATGGACCTATGTTCCTCAGGATATGGCTAGTAATGAATGGATGCTTTTCTTAAACAGTTAATGTTCTAAAAACACCATTGTGGGGCAAACTATAGTAAGTGATTAAGAAAATAAATTATTCCGTAAACCTAGCTCTTCAGAAGTTTGAAATTTTATTTGACAGACTTTGGTTTCTTTAAAAATTCCTTACATTAATCCCTAAAGTTCACGCTGCTGTCATTTAACCTTCTAAATGCTAGAGCTTTCCGTTTTTCAAGGACCACAGTAAACAGATGCAGAGCTTCTTATGAGGAGGGCATACATTATCACTCAAACTTTATTGCCTCACTGTAGAATGCCTGTTGGAATCCTTAGGCCAAGAGACTAGCTCTGAGTATTTTCCAGCTCTCACTGCAAGTGTTAGAAGGGCAGCTAGGTGCTGTGTTTCTGCAAGTTTCTGACTCTCAGCAGCGTTCTCAAAGTGTATACATTACTGCTGTGTAAAACTTCAACTTCTCAAAGCAGATGCTTGAAGACAGGCTTGGTCACTGAGTTCCTGCTGGCGGAACCTAGGGCACAATCATGTTATTGCTAGAATACGAGAAAGTGGAGATGGAATGGCTATATTTTTGCTCTATGCCTTTTGTGCAGGGTCTGCTAGCTGTTCATATTCAGGAAATAAGGAGTAAACAGCTTATCTTCGGAAGTAGTTATTTCAGTGCATCTGAAACAAAACACTTTATCTCTTTTTAACAGAATTGATCTTCAACTTAATCTAGTTTCTTGGTACATGATGTTTCTCCTATCACTCACCTGTCCTATGTGGTGGGATGTGCCTAATCTGTAGACAACAAACTGTTTGGATGTGGCTTTATCTGTAGCAATTTACATGCCTCAGAGTAGTAGTGAAAAAGTCCTGATAACTGTAGTGCGATTGTCTAGAGGATCCTCTGGCAAAAAGTTTGCAACTGCCTCAGAGATTATCAACTCTTTTGTAAACTTAGGTTTGCAATTACTGCTGAAGAGAAGTGCAAGTTCTCAGCATTTTGAAAATCATCTTGCATTAGTATGGAATGCTAGACCAAGTTTTACTTGGAGACTGGGAACACACATATACCCACCTAGTATTCCCTTGAAAGCTGTAACTGTCCAGAATCAGACTAACTACTCTGAACAGAGTTACCAGTAATTCACTTGCAGCTACTAATTACGATTAAAGGTTTTTCTTATGAGCTGTGAAAGTTGACACACCTAGTTGAACAGAGGTTGAACTTACAGCATTTTTGGGACACAAATCCTGATGCCTTGTGAAAACATCTGTAATGTGTAAGGACTTGACCTTTCTTTTAATACATACATCAGATATGACTGTCAGTGTAACTTCTGTCTCTATCACTTCACCTATTTCTGCCACTAGCACTCATTGATAAAGGTATGTAAAATGTAAAGCAAAATATGAAAAACTGGAGAAGAATCCTGAAAATCATGGCATCTTCTAAGTCAAACTTTTTCACATATTGCTTTATAGTGAGACATTTATGTTCACCTGTTCACTTAGTAACTGTAGCCACTTGTTGGAAAATGTCTGTGAAGTAGTAAAAGGGTTTGCTGTTTTAAATTTAGCTATGTGATTACTGAATGTTGTCATGAGGTTTCTTGGCACTTGGAAAATGGATTTTATTATTATTCAGGAGACCAAATGGCTAGAATTTAAGGGGTGTAATGAAAAGTTTTGGAAAACAAAGAAAAGCAACAAATAAATGCCAACAAGCCAAAACCAAGCCTGTTCAATTATTTAACGAGGTACCCTTGAAACCTTTGCTGCTTTAAATTTTTATTTCAGTAGGACTACTGACTTTAAGGACCTGATCACAGTGAACAGCTTTGGAATAATTTTTTTGCGCTCATATTTCTAACTTCTGCCTAAATTTTAAAGGTGAAAGAGGGAAATTTTCAGCTTTATACAGTGAACATCTGCCTCCTACAGGCTCTTGGTAACTGCTTTTCTCATAGGGGAAAAAAGAAAACATCACCATACTACTACTTCTAAGATTCTTCTGTCTATGCTGAGAATCATGCTTTTCATATTCTTTTCCTTTCAATGAAAAGAAATTCTTTATTTCAATAAAAAAATTTGATTAACCTACACTTACTTTCGGGACTCCATGATTACAGTCAGAACAAAAACGTGAAGTGTACCTCAAGTACTTACTAAAAATAGATTCTATTAGTAAGCTGTAAGTGAACTTCTGGTGCAGAAGCACTGAAAATAATAGGCTGTGGACTGTGTTTTTCATTGCAATCTAAAAATATATACTGAACAATGGATGAAAAATTATTTTTTGGTGTTTTCTTAAGACTGATTCAGTGACATAATTTCTTGATACCACAGTTCTTAACACTAAATTGTCTGACAAGAAACAACACGTAAACAAGAGGCTGAGATCGGTCTTTGTTCAAAGCCTGTGAGTCATTCCATAGGCAATAAAGTTTTCATTTTCCTTGAGTTTTATTTTCATATCTATTTGTGTCCCTCATTCTTATAGCACTAATTATGAAGTCTCACTTGTCCAATCGCGTATCAGTTGATTATAGTTGGAAGTACTGCATGTTGAGGGGAAGTTCAGCTTCCGCTGCTATTGGTTTTCATTCTGACAAAGCCATTGCTGCTCTGCACCAACAAGGCTACAAAATGTTTAAAGGCAACATTTTAATTTTTTGGACTGTTATCTTGTTTCACTAAGATAACCTTACAGGCCTGGTGTCAGCATTACTGTTCTATAAATGCATGTAAATAAGATGATCTAGTATGGCTTGGACCACTTGGATAGAGTGACATTTAATAAGTGGGAAGTGATGAATAAATCTGGGTAGAACATACGCGTCCAGAACGCTAGACTAATTTGTTCAAGAGTGGCTCTGCCTGTGGTCTCCAATCTTTTGGGCTTTCTTGACATAACAGTAAATGATCTGGAACCATACAGCTTTGGTTTAAGTCCTAAGGCTGTAATACGACTGACTGCCTCTTAACTTGGCAATTGTGTCTTTGCAGTGGAAAGGTGGTAGTGTGATGGAGTACTGTCATGTGCTTTGTTGCTGCCATTAACAGAACAGTCAGTACTGGGGTTTGCACCCTGACCAAATTCAAGGTCAGTGCTGACTGTACATCACTTTTCAGCTTCTCCTTCTGGAATACTGTGAAGGGGTGGAGAAAATAAGTGGGTCCTATTTTTCTGTGCATAGGAAACAAAGCTGTACAGGTTAAAGCTGGAGAGAGAATATGCCCTGTGTTTTCTTTTCGGTATCCTTAAAAGTTGATCCTGGTAGCTTGAAGATTTGCCTATTGGAATGGAAACTGGAAGTGCAGCCTACAGTTAAATGCGAACTGCTTATGTGCTCCTACCTGGAAAATTGAATTCTGTTTGAGTTTGGACCAGTATACTGAAAATACTGTAATTCTGTCTCCACACACGTTTTGAAAACTAAGCGCCTGTTTCATTTAGAAGCTTGAACATTTCTTCTGTTTTGAACTTGGCCACTGAAAAAAAACTTGGTACTCATAAGTGAGTGATTTCAGAGTGTCTCTAATTCAAAAAATACACAACTAGGAGGAGAAGGAAAAGATGTCATCAAGCTTTTTCTTCTGATAAATAATTAAAAGACCAGAAAATACTTTGAATTCTCCTCCAGACTAAAACGTAATAAGATTTCTCCTGTCTGCATACTTATACCAGTCATGTTGAATTATGAGGCCATGTTTATTGACATAAGTTTTCAGATGGGAAGTTAAAATGCAAAGAGCTGCCACTGGAAGCAGTGATGGTTTTAGAGGCAAGCAACTGGGACTATTGATTAAGGCCTTGGCCAGGAAGGAGAAACCTCCTGACTAAAAGAGGTAATAGTGCAAGTTGTATATCACACAGGGTAGCCTGATGGAGGGACCTGAAGTTGGCACTGGTATGATGTACTGTCTGGAGAGGTGGACAGAAAAATGGTGGAAGATGAGCGAAGATGAGATTTTTCACTGTGGCAGTCATTGACCCATAAGGTGATTTTGGGCTGATAATTTTTCATTACTGTAGTAGCCATTGCTTGTGTACACTGAATAGCCTCAAAAGTGGTGGTGTTGTCTTAGAAGTGCTTTTCCATTGTGCTAAAGATGCAGAGTGCCTAAGATGAAAACATTATTCAAATTTTTTTCAACTGCAGGTATTCTGTAGTTACTGAAAACTTCTATCTCTAGAAATCTTGAGCTGTATTGGTACTAGGTAGCTAGCTACAAAAACACGCTGAATGCATGTTAAAATTGAGTTCCAGATGTTGATGGCTAGTCTGAAAATTATATCTTAAGGTATAAGTATGTTCTAGATACATTCATGCAGCATGTATTTTTACATCTAGTGGAAACTATTACATAGGATTGGTAAATTGCATAGTGCTTAAGTTAGCCTGGCTCTGGTGAATTGCATACTTACCAGCTGGCTTTGCCATTGAAGAAATGCTATAGAAACCTTGTATCTTCATCCTTATCATCATCTCTTGCCATTAGTCAAGCTTTACTGTTCATTTTTGGCACTGAGACATCTCTTTCTCTGTTCCTGAATGAAAGATAAGCTATTAAGAAAGGATACCAAGATTATCATCTTGTCCTGTTTTATGACCCCCTGTGAAGAGAAGGTGTAGTAACTTCCTTCTTGTTCAGATATGTTCTATAGAAACCAGATAACCATTGCCAATTCCATCGTTTTATGGGTAAAGTTACAGGCCTGTCACAAAATGGTAGTGCCACTGTTCTGTAGAGTGGCAGAGCCCAAAAGAACTGTTAACCTTTCTGCCTTTTAACCTTTGTTACACTGGAATTAAAAGTAGTTACCAATAAGCGTGAGAGCACTGTTCCTTTAAATAAGCAATGACAATGCTTTAGCCAAAAGTGGTCATTCATAAATTAAAAGGAACATGGGTGTTTTTAGTTTTGCTTGTTACAGTTACTGAGATATGCACTTAATGTGGATTGATTGACAAGTACCTTTGAGTCTCTGCTCAGGTGAACTAAGAAAAAATGTACTCTTTAGGAGTGTAATTTTGCAAACTGCTGCTTACTAACTACTGCAAAAATGGGAGCCTGAGTCCAATGTGCTTTGTGAAGCTTGAACAGTGCAATTCCCCACTGTACTTTGGCAAGAAAGGAAGTTGACAACTCTCATGCATCAGGACTACTAGTCTGCATAATTATTCTCCCTGTTTTGCTGGCCTAAAGTGTTACTAAACAACACTGACTTCATTATCTGGAGAGCCCAAGTCTTTTTTTTTTTTTCCCACTAGTAAAATGTATTTTTAGAAATATGGCACTAAAAGATTTAGGAACTAGATAGTTTGCCCAGAGCTGCTGCTCTGATAGGAAACTCCTGTAGTTCTAATTAAATTTCAGGGAATGGAAATGTCCAGATAGGTGTTATATATCCCCAGACACACCACTCGGCATCAAGAGTGGTGGTGTCAGGATTCTCTACTACAGTCTCTCAGAATTGAGCACTGTATATATGTGCAGGCAAAAGCTGAAGCTGACAGCTGTTAAACTGACTGCTGCAGAACTACCTAGCATAACTACAAATTAACTGTTTATGCTGCAAAACAAAATTCAGTCTATACATAATCTTTCTGCAGTGCCTTAATTGACTAGAAAACGGGGGGGGGGGGAATTATATTGCCATGATTATAATATATATGTCCAAAATTATACAAAGGGAAATCCCACTTAATTTCTTACGCTCTTTCATTTAAGGATTTTGTTGAAAAAAGCTAACTTAAGTGGGGGTATGTGGCGATAAGAGATCTCTTCCATTCTCATGGCTCTGAAATGAAAATTGAAGCCAATGCTATTTGGAATTGAGTTGCCTCATCCTTGGTAAAATCCACTTTCTGGAAAGCTGGTAAGTGGACCTCAGTGGGTGGAATTTTTATTTCACTTAATGCAGAGCAAACTTCTCAAGGGACATACTAAATAACAAACAACTTGTTCTTGGAACACTGAGCATCCTGGTAACAAATGAGTTATCAAACAAGATGTATTAGTTCTCAGTTTGGGATTTCCAGCAACAGTAATAGTTATAATACGGTATTACAGCTTTTGCCTTTTAAAAGGGTGTTTCCTGAGACTCTGACAAGCAATTCCAAAATTTTTGAGGTATTTTAGTTTTTAAAACTACATCATCTGTTCTCTGTTTTGGAGATTTTGACACAGCTGTCTATCTTATACTGTCTGTATGCGGTTGTTGTTCAAACAGAGTTTTGTTGCATCAAAAAAATTTAAATGTATGTCCTCTAGAAACTGAAGACCTTCTGAGGCAGTTCAAGACTGAGTTGGGATTTTGTGATGTAGGTGCTCTTTTTTAGCTCTAAAAATGGAGAGAAGATCATACTACCAAGTCACCTATTAGGTACTTAACCAGTAGTCTTTATTGATTATTTTTTTCAGCATTGCAGATATCTAGTGTTACACTATCTAATGTCTTAAAGTTTGCCTATTTTAAAAAGACATCTGCTGTGCTGTATTTAACGTTGCCAAGCTTGATTGCTAGCCAAGGCCTGTTTGTCCTTTAGTCACTGATGGTTTTGTGACTGTGCTCCAGAGATGTGACAGATAATCAGCTGCCTCATGCAGTTGGTAAAAGGTAACCCTGACCTTTCCTGCAAATAATTAGTGTCAATTATACTCCCCACCTATGTCCTTTTTGCCACTGCGGAGTCGGGGGGAAACTAACATAAAGCTTTTCCTTATTCTTTGTTCTGGTGACATAACTAAAACTAGCAGTCAGTGCCAGAATCTTCTGCATAATTCCGGAGTACTGAATTATATCAGCTGGGAAACTACTGCAGATTTTGTTTAAGTATTCTACCTCTTGCATGAATGTTAGGGTACTGATTTCTAAAAAGAAAAGGTTCCTGAAGGACATCCCAGATGAGGAACAATTAAACTGAAACGGTTTTGGGTGGATGTTGAGTGTCCCACTTGATTATTGGAACAACACTTAAATTACTGTTAAACAAAACCAAGTATTTGAAAATAGTATACTGCACTTAATTCATAGACACTAACTGGGTAGCTCTGAAGATCCCAAGAGTGTTGTTAACACCCTTCTGAAACTTAGTTTCAGACCAATCTTTCCATGATGTTTCCTTTTCATCATAAATAAGAAAGTCTTTGCGATCCTGTTCTTGAAAAAGTCAGTTGCAAAGGGTAGAAGTGTGGCACTTGTGATTCCAAACTCCTTTGGCCATGTCCCTTGGCGTGTGTGAGGATGAAACTGGATGCATACAGCTATATTAAGTGGCTAAATAACTTGAAGTTGAGTTTTGTCTCCCAAGTAACCTGTATGCATTTGAAAATTCTGAAGTTGCACTATGCATGAAATATAGGCTGATGTAGTATAGAAATCTACAGTTAATGTTTCTCTGCCTTTGCAAAAGCTATTTGAGTCTAAGCAGCACTTAAATTACAAGCTTATGTGGTTTAATTTCTCAAATTGTGATAAATGGGATACTTGTATACAGGGGTATAGTTTTTCAGGGGGAGGGGTTCAACTGGATATTAAAATAGTTGGGGTCATATGCCTGTTAATATTTACTAGTAAAGAGACCAATTAAGGCCTTGATCCTGCAGAATTATAATTCCACCTTCTCTGCACCAAGCATTTTTCAAATGCGAAATACTGTTTCTAGAATGGATTTTGTCTTCCTTCTGTTTTCTCTAAGGTCAGTAAGTGTAAATTCTCCTCTTTGCCTGTAATTTTTATTGAAAGGCTAATTGTGTCAACTCTCAGTTGCATGAATAAGGAAGTTATAAAAAGCATTGCAAACCTTCATCTGATACAGCTTAGTGCAGGGCATGCTGCTTCTTACCTACTGTATCCTGTCTTTCCGTGGGTGTCACAAGTCATTGTGACTAAGGAAGGACAAAACATGGGACACCACCTTTGACAGTGAATGGTGAGTGCACAGGGCACAGCTGCATCAACTGGTACTGTACTGTTTAGCTTGCTGAAGAGTTGGGAGACAGGCTGCTAAGTACCAGGGGTATTTTACTGTGTTTTTACTCTTTCACTCCTGTTTTGTTAGTAGGGTAGTTTCATTGGATCTTGACTCCCTAACAAGTGATACTTCTTGTGATAAACTATGTAAGTTCATCAGTCCAAAGCTGAGATCATCATTTGGTAGGCAGTATTCTGCTTTTAATCTGTACATGGCACTGTCCTTTAAAATCCTCAGCATGTTTTTTCCTTGCTTTGATGTAAGTTACTATGGAAACAACATCACTGTTATGAGCTTCTAAATCTTGAATGCATTTGAGTCGCCTTGTTTTCTTTCCTCCTGTGTGTGAATACAGTTGTTCTTTTCCTCCCACACTACATCTGCAGCTTGTTTCAGAAAGTGATGCTGAGCAAACTCATCACCGCTTCTAAAGTACAATGCTAGGAGATTGTAGTATCTGAACATTCTCATATTGGAGATTCCGATACTGCCTTTTGTGTTTCTGTTGATCTGATTCTATGTGGAGGAGTCCAAGATCTAAGTTGTGCCAGAGAGGAATAAATACCAATGTTAATTTAAAAGCAAAAACTTGGGAAATGTGTTTTTATTGTATCACAGAATGGTTGAGGTTGGAATAGACCTCTGGAGATTGCATGGTCCAAGCCCCCTCCTCAAGCGGGGCCACCTAGAGCCAATTGTCCAGGCTGATGTCCAGAAAGGTTTTGAATATCTCCTATAACAGACCCCACAACCTCCCTGGGCAAGCTGTGGCATTAGTCAGTCACCCTCACGATAAAGAAGTGTTTTCTGATATTGAGACAGACTCTGCCGTGTTTCATTTTGTGCCCATTGTCTCTGGTCCTGTAACTGGGCACCACAGGAATTAACCTGGCTCAGTAGTTATGCCCTCCCTTCAGGTACGTGTACAGTTTGAAATCCCCCCCCCCCAAGCTTTCTCTGGGCTAAACAGTCCTGGTGCTCACAGCTGTTACTCATGGGAGAGATGTTCCTGGCCCTTACTCACCTTTGTGCCCTTTCGTTGGACTCCCTAGTATGTCAGCGCACCTTGTACAGGGAAGCCCAGAACTGGACGCAGCGCTACAGCACTACACGTGTGGCCTCACTAGCACTGCAGAGGGGGAAGGGATCACATTCTTGTTAGAATGTTTCAGCTTTCCCCCGCTTCAGTTCTAAGCCTAGTTTTAAGTTTCTATGATAAATAATCTCCTTAAATGTCAGTGTGGTACTTGATGGAAAACTAGCAGCAGACTTCTTAAAACGATCCTGTTACATAATTTTATACCTACTGCTTTAACGCTGTTCAAGACCAAAGATTAAGATATAGTTGAAAATCACTCAAAAAGGGAAGTTAATCTCAAGTTTAAGAAGCCAAATCAGAAGGCAATTGGAATTCAGAAGTTGTCATGAAAAGTTGATTCACCTCCTAGGATAAAGAATGTATTTGGCGGGTGATCTGCTAAAGTTCTGGTGTGTTACATTGTACTCCAAAGAAAATAAGGAAGCTACCAAAAAAGTACAAACTGTTAACCTCTAAGCAGAGGTAGATGCTGCTGTTATTTGTTTAAGCAGTTCTGGAGTGCTTTGGCATTGTTTCACTTCCTAGCACAAAAGAAGAAATGACCTCTTCATGAAAAGAATGCTGTGGATAAGCGGGTTGGTGCCTTATCAACTGCTATTGTAGTTATGCCAGCCAGACATGTTAGTGTGACGTAGACATATTCTGCTATGGTATTTATACTTTGTCAGAGGTGTTTTTAGATTGATTTATGACCTCATCTGGCATAGAGAGGTGCTGCCAAGTTCTCAGAATTGATAAAAAGTAAGCCCACTTAACAAGGAGTTTATTTAAAACTTCCTGACTTCAAAGAAGTTTCGGAAATTTGATGGTTTACTAGCTTTATCATATCTACTTGCTACTTACACTCTTACTCATGTGTTAATCCCGAATCTTGCTGCTTTTAACAAATGATGGTCTGAATTATCATAGATGATGGCATCTCTTTCAGATGCTTTTGAGCTTAGGTTTTGAGTAGCTATTTTTCTAGGAGGATTGTGCAGGAGAACAAAATCCTGCATGCAAGGTGTGTGAACTCTAATCTGCAAGGAAGGGCAAACTTTTAAATGTCCTCTAGTTAGCTCTGTGCAGTGTCAGAGGCAGATAGGACCAGCCCTGCCAGCTTTCTATCACTTAATAAGCCAATCTAATCAGGCAAGAAAAACTTTTTGAGTTGAGAGCCACAAGTATAGCTGTGTGTCTGGGGAGACGTTCTCTATATTTAGTGAGCTAGTTATCTGGCTCGCAGCGTCACACAATGTTGAATTTATGGGGTGGGGAAGCTGGAAAGAGAGGAGTTCAGGATGATGTTGCTACTTAATTTCTTTGTTTTCCTATGCTTGATTGAACAAAATGAGATAAAATTAGGTAAAAGAGGAATATTGACAATCACACATAGTTTGGGTGGTAGTACATGGGGTAGAAATAGAGAAACATGCAGGTGCCTGAAAGATTGAGGCTACAGGGGAAAAGGAATGTAGATATGGACAAATGGATCCTTAAAAAAACCCTGCACCCTGATTAGCAATGACTCAGCTATCCCTATATATTTCAGGTTGCATGGAAATAGAATGGTTTTAACTGATTCTTGTTGGTTTGGGCCTTTGTTCCAAGGAGGCCGAAGTAGGATTGATGAGGATCTCCAGGTGTGCTGTAAAAGCCTTTTGCAAAGCATTTGTGCCTAGACTTGTGGACAATGCTGAAAATCTGTGCTCCTGCTCCACTTCCCTACCAGCAAACACTTCTTCCTACCAGTCTTTTTCTGTTTCTCACAACTGATACTGTATAATTGTGTAGTGATTGGAAGTTAAGAATTTTTCTCAAATGACAGAAAAGGAATGCATGTCCCAATTATGAGAGTATTGAAGAGTAGCATAGCATATATATGTAGTGCTAATAAGCCTGCTTCATACCACTCTTTTATAACTTCTCAAATGAAGGGACAGCAGTAGACTGCCAAATGGAGATATGTGGGTCTGAGCCTTTCTAGCAGCTGCTCTTACGGAGTTGCAAGTCTGAAGCAGTGTTTTAAGGAACTGCTGCTGGCGAGAAGCTGCAGTTGGGCAGAACACTGGCAAAGAGCTCAGGGATGCGGTTTTAGGTATAGGTAAGAATGCAGAAGTTTTGAATTTTCACACTATAAATGGAGGTAGGAAGAAGCTTGGAGACGGAATGACAGCTCATCTTCATGAATATCTATGTGATGTTTGAGAAATACTCATACTTTCAGCCTAGAGGAGTTGACAGTGTCTAAGCAGGGGGAAGATGTTTTTATCCTGGGTATTTGTCTGTTTGTTTTCTCTATAAATTGCAGTATGTGAGGAACCAGTTACTGAAAAGTTAATAAAATTTTCTCTTTAGAATTCTAATTTCCCTACTCTTGTAGAAAAGATGGGAAAAGATTTCCTTTTCTTTCTGCAGCTATCAGTCTCATATTTCTCCTTTTATACACAAGTGTAGAATATAAAGTAAGACTTGATAATGTATGTTGCCAACTGTTTTTCCAATTAATGGAGAAGCAGAAAACTTCCTGTAAAATTCAAATTTCTTGCTGTAAGTTCTTAAAATTCTAGCACTGTTAGCATGGGTTCAGGCCTCTGCATTTTGACAGAGCCTGGGATGTTCTTCAGAACTTAAATCAATTTAATCTGAATTCCTGCTTGGGTCTATGAATTGATGTAGCTATTTAATGGAACTGACAGTACATGGCACAATCATGACTAGAAAACTTTCAAGTACGGATTGACCAGATAAACTATTAACTGTCTCGGCAATATTCTGGCATACTCTGAAAGCGTAGTGTATTTCAGTAGCAGCTTCTTAGTTTTTTCTTTTGATTCAGGTTACAGTTGATGTCTTGGTGGTATTTTACCAGTTGTGAGGATAACTTTTTGAGACACTAATCTGTGTGTTTTGTAGGTTTACTATTTTTTGTTAAAACTGGATGTTTAAGCACTCATTTTAGAGACAGCCTCCTATGTTATGTCTTCATAAGCTCAAGCTCACCTTTCAGTCCAAAATACTCACTTGAAGACCTGAAAAGAGAACACCCATCCATACTATGTTTCATATGAATTAATGCCTGCTCAATATATCATAAGATTTGAGATGTTTTCTTGGCATAAATGACAACAAAGGTCTTATAAAACACGATACGTTAATGAATCCAACTGGTAGTCAACCAAGTAGAAAAGGAAAATGAGTCAGTACTTCAGACTCTTTTTCATTGTTACTTAAAATACAGCTAAAATTCATTTCCAACTGTATGTACAAACACCTAAAAAGTAGCTTAAAGTAATTTCAGTGAGATTTCATAATTGAGATGAGGCAGTGATGCTTTTATTATTGCTTTTTTACTAAGTCATATCAGAAAGTCAGTAAAACACTAAATACAGGATTGGGAAATACTGTGGAAATTGCTCCAGGAATTCAGTAGCATCTTCAACACTGCTGTAAAACATGAGGGATCTAGTCTTACTAGGTTAAGACACTTTTATCTCTAATTACAACAGCACTTCAGGGTTTCCCTTTTAAAAATTTAAAATATTTGCTTTTAAGAAAATCAGAGTTACTTTTCTCATCTTTTCTATGCCATTTTACGGCTGTACTACTGAGTAACATATCTCAAAGTGCAACTGTGAAAAAAGGATATATACTTCCTGTGATAAAACTTTTCCAAATACATCTTTAAAAAACTGTTTCTAAAATGCTTTTGTGATGTTTATTTACATGCATGCCACATCTTAATTGCCTACATCAAGTCGTTAGTCAATACAATCTACATAGAGAGTACTGTCAGCATCTTTCCCAAGTATTTGCTTGAATCTATAGTACAGAGAAATGATCAGAGTTGTTCTTGATGAGAACCTGAAAACACAAAGCCAATAGCTGGAGCTGTTAGTGTTCAGTAGCTGGAGAAGCTACAAACAAGTCTGACCGTGGATAAAATTAACTCTGCTTGAATTCCAATTCACTCTTCTGCATGTTGTGTCTTGGGTAGTTAGAAATGGTGATGTCTTGGGAATCAAACATCAGGGGGTTTTGGTTTTTTTGCAGGCTTGTGGTCTTTTGGAACCTAGGAAACATGATGTTAAGTAGTCTATACTTCAGCATACAGCTGGAAACAGTTTGTGAAGGAAAACAGCAGGAAGGCCTAAATCTCAGTGGTAAGTGATATGTTGCTACAGTATCTATAGATAAGGCTGAAAATAATGCTTGTTATTTCTGTCTCAAAACTGAAGATGGTTGGCAGTGTTCTGGTGAAGGATTGGCAAGAACTAGTTTTCTTTCAGCTCTGGTGGTTTTTGATGTGAGCAGCTGCCCTCCAGGTACTGCAGTGAGATCACGAAGCTCATTTGAATTTGGGAGTAGGATTTCAGCAAAGATACCAAATGATGTGTTCTATTTTCAACATCATTCTAAGACAACAGGCAAGTGATTATCTTTAAGTACTTAAATACTCATTGTAGGATCTGTATGACTTTATGCCTTGCACTTAAATTTTTATATAAGGGGAGTGGGATAGCAGACATGATTTCAGCTGTCAGATTCTGGACCTTCTGTAGATGTGCAGACATAGCAGTGTAACTGAGCCTTGCGGGCCTATCAGAGGTCAGTCAGTCTCTGGCAGCTGCACTGTGGGTCCAGTTCCCATCCTTGATGATGTGATTTCAGTGGGTTTTGCCAGGAGAAATTTTGCGGCTGTGCAGAGCATGCAGCAGAAACTTGTTTCTAGGACTTTTGTGGAGCTTGAAGGTAATCTTAGGTGATTTAGTTCTCACACTTTGCTTTGGTTGCTGAATTGAACCATAGTCTGCGCTTGCATTAAGCCTCTTCTAATCACTTCAGTGACTGAGGAGAAGGACAGGTTGCATGCGTATTGTTAAGTCCTATGTGCATACTGCAGGCAAAAGCTCCATCAATCCTAACTGGATGGTAGTGTGCTTGCATTATAAACATAGTTCTAGATCCCCAAAGATCGGATTATGTAGTCCTCAAACAGGTTTTCTATTAAAAATGAACTTGAAGAACATTGTTACAAAAATACTGTGCTTCCACTGTGTTAAGATACCTGTATGTGTATAGATATATAGATATGGACAAACAGGTTGAAAAACACATTGAAACCTTTCCAAGCTTTAATCTGTTGCTTAGAAACTCATGACCTACTTGAAAAGCTAAGGTTTTAGCATGCCTGTAAGGGGGTGTTATGGCAGAAACCATAGTAGGTTAGTGTGATCAAGTGATGGAAAACCTGTTTGTGTCATCACTTACTGAAGATGGTTCTTTTTGTAGGTTAGTGACTGTATCAGTGCATTAAGGAATAAGGGACTTGGATGTGCAGTCTCTTTTATGTTGCTTATTAACAACAAAGTTAGTGAACTAATGGTGAAATGGTGTTCTTGTAATGCAGAGTGGTTTTAATACTTACTTGGTGTGTAAATCATTACTTACTAGTAGTTTAATGTTTTCCAGCCAAAAGCATCAGAATCAGGTTGCCAAATCGCCAGACATCCTTTTTTGATGAAAAAGTACTGTTGGGCAGTAATCATGGCACAGGAAGTATGAGTTGGAGTCGTGGCAGCTGGGGGTGCTTTTGCCTGATGGTAGCACAGACTCTTAGTTGTAACTGCAGTTTGTGATGTGGCTATCCAGCCATCTTTTTGAAGAAGGCTAGAAGAGGAAGAAAGAAAACTGAATTAGTCTTACTGTTAAAACATATACTGAAATGTACTGGAATGTTTAATCCCTGACATGTCAAATCTAAACAGAATTTACCTACTTGTTTCCTGGTGAGGCCACCCCTGCCCACTTCACTCTTGTAATAGTTTTGAGGAAACTAATGCTTATACAAGTTAAGGAGAGTGAAGATGCTGTGGGAAGAAATGTGTACAATCCACTGCAGTGGGCCTTAGTTCTCTGCCTGGGACTCCACTGTGACACCACTGCCCTTGGACCCCAAGAGCAGAAATTCCACCTGGAGTGGTGGAGCAGCAGAGCTTTGTCTACGGGCTGTACTTGGAGGTAAAAAGCCTGCTGTAGCCCTAGAGAAGTATGACACTGAACATGGAAATGGCATTATTTTGTTACATGTACTAAGCCAATCCCTGTTAATGACTAGGGAGGCATGGAAAAAACTTCCTCAAACCAATACTTGGATTTTTTTGTGTATGAAGTGCAGCATGCTTGGTTAGGTACATTTAATGTTTCTAAATGACTTTCAAAGAACTTCGGGTTGCATAGGGCTGCATGTGTTTACTAGCTTTTATTCCTGACTCCTTAGGCAGTTGAGATAACAGATAATGAGAGCTCTTGAAGAGTGGGAATTTGTATAAAGAGCTTTAAATGGTTCACAAATGTCTCCTTTTCTTTCTACTCCTAACTGGAACGAAAAATTGTGTTATTCGAAGTACGATAAAATTGGTTTGCATGGCGACTGCCATGTACAATCTTTGAAACTTGTCTAATAAACAGCAGCCTCTAACCCACTAAGATTAAGAAATGTGTTTATAAACACTGGGAGTAATTGCGATGTTGTATGGTGTTAGCTTTTTGTAAAGGAGTGGGGGTTTTAGCTTTGTTGCTGGCAAACTAGCAGACTACTGTATAATGGTTATCCCTGTTTCCCAAGTAAAGATGATAATTTACCCCGAGCACTTCTACTGTGCCCTGTCAAGTAATTTTTACACTTCAGTTTAGCGCATCACAAGCGTCTTTTACTGTACGTGTTCCCATGGTAATTGCAACCTACTGGCCTGGGTTGCTCGCAGCGGGTGCTTGTCACTGCT
>NW_010537013.1:0-5946 GCF_000687285.1 Phaethon lepturus | reverse complement strand
ATTTTATTTTATTTTATTTTATTTTATCTGTATAACATATTGTTTATTAATGTGGTCAGTTTTAGTGACCATCAGGAATGCTACCAAACTGCTTATGTGACAGGGTCTTTTGGAGATATTGAACATAAAGTCCTGAGGAGTTACAGGGGACATATTGTTGCTCTCTTTCTACATTAGTATGTTGAAAAACAATGTTGAACTACTGAACAGTAACGATTTTTTATTCCACGCAATCGCTATTTCTGAAAATTTAGTTTTTAAAAGATATTTCTTGGATCTATAGTCTGAATAAAGAAGCAAAAAAAAAATTTTTTCTTTTTCTTGAATATTTTTCCAGGCATAACTTTTGTGCTTAGGTCATGCTGTCTGGAAAGGCTCTATATTATTGTTGAACTTGCAAGTGTGATATTATAGATGAAGCTTCTGCTACTTTTTCTTCCAACAGTGGCCTTGAACCTCTTACCATGTTTATCATACATACCAGTGAGGTTCACTAGATGTCCACCCAAAATACTTGCCAATTTTGCTTGTAGAGAGTCCCAACAATACTGTGAGATGATCTAACATCAAAGAGCTGCCAAAATGAATTCTGGCTGTCAATGAAACAAACATTTAAAAAGAAATATTACTGCAAAGGCCCCCAAAAATTTTTAAAAAACAATTGCAAATTAAAATCTCTCCAGCAGATGGAAAAGTGGGACCACCTGGCAATAGGCCAGAAATAATTTTTGTTTTGCATTTAAGTTTTTTTGGATGCATGCCACCAAACCAAATCCAGCATCTGCTTCTGTGGCTGCTGCACAGGGCAAAAATAATTCCTCAGGCTAAAAGTTACACAACAGCAAATAACAGAGTAACTCAATTGATGAGTGATTGAGTGATCAGTAAGGGACAAGAGACTTGGTAATTCTCACCCTTATGATCTGTGATTGAAAAACTGGTAGTGAATTTAAAGAGACCTGATTTAAAACAAATCCCCTTGTCGAAAGAAGATAGTTTGGCATTCTCAAAGAATATTTTCCCATTTTATTTCAGATATACATAGATAAAGTACTTAGCATATGTCCTGGTTTCATCTGGGATAGAGTTAATTAATTTTCTTCCTAGTAGCTGGCATAGTACTGTGTTTTGGATTTAGGATGAGAATAATGTTGATAACACACTGATGTTTCAGTTGTTGCTGAGCAGTACTTATACAGCATCAAGGACTGTTCAGCTTTTCATTCTGGCCTGCCAGTGAGGAGGCTGGGGTTGCACAAGAAGATGAGAGGGGACATAGCCAGGACAGCTGACCCAAACTGACCAAAGTGACATTCCATGCCATATGACATCATTACCCTGGTTTTGGCTGGGATGGAGTTGTTTTTTTTCTTCCCGAGAGCTGGTACAGTGCTGTACTTGGAGTTGGGATGAGAATAATGTTGATAACACACTGATGTTTTAGTTGTCGCTAAGTAGTTGCAGTGCTTATACTATGTCAAGGACTTTTCAGAGTCTCATGCTCTGCCAGTGAGGAGGTGCACAAGAAGCTGGGAGGGAGCACGGCTAGGACAGCTGACCCAGGCTGGCCAAAGAGGTATTCCATACCATGTAACATCATGCCCAGTACATGAACTGCAGTTAGCTGGGCGGCAGGAATTGCTCCTCAGGGATGGGCTATCGATCACTGGGTGGTGAGCAATTGCTGTATTGGGCATCACTTATTCTTGTACATTCTTTTGTCGGTATTATTATTATCATTGTTATCATTGTTTCCTTCTCTCTTGCTGTTCTATTAAACTGTTTTTATCTCAACCCATGAATTTTTCCTGATTGTCTCCCCCATCCCACTGGGGGAGGGAGGAGTGAGTGAGCAGCTGCGTGGTGCTTAATTGCTGGCTGGGGCTAAACCATGACAGTCATGCTGAACAATAAAACTTAGGGGAGTTGGCTGGGGGGTGGAGACTGTTGCTTCGGGACTGGCTGGGCATCTGTCAGTACGTGGTAATGCAATTGCACTGTGCATCACTTGTTTTGTATATCCTTTTATCACCATTATTATTATTATTATTATTCCTTCTTTTTTTGTCCTATTAAATTGCCTTTATCTCCACCTACAAGTTTTACCTTTTTTTCCAGTTGTCTCCCCCATCACATTGCAGGGGAGTGAGCAAAATTGTGCAATGTTTAGCTGCCTACCATGTTAAACCACAACAGCATATGAGTGGAAAAGAAAAACCATCTTTCATAAGCCATTCCATCTCCCATAGAATTCTGTTTAACTATGGGTTTAACATATAGCTCAGCACTCTGTAAATCAAAGCTGTGACTCTGAGATGATTCGTTTGATATTCTCTATCGGTTTGATAAGGTTGATAAGTTGTTGCTTTCTGTAAAGCAGTTCAAGAAATCTTAAACTAACTATACCATAAAGAGGATCACTGTGAAGGGTAGTGTGAGATGAGATCACAACTTGGAATAATGGAATAATAGGGAATTAACAGCTCCTGCATCTCTATTAGTAGAATTCTACTTCCTTCCTTGTTACATTCAAAATTTTCTTAAAAGTAAAAAGAAACACAGCTTCTATGTAGAAGCAATAATTTTTTATTAGTCTAATTAGGGCTTTAGGAGTCTAATCAAAATGCAACAAGGAGTTATTATTATTATGGTTACATTGAAGCTACATTGTATTACTATAGTCAGTAATACAATTCAAATACCTACATATCGTATCCACTAGAGTATTTTTCTCTGATGTTATGTCTATAATTCCAAGGGACCTCTGAGATCTAAGGTCTACAGCATCAGTATTCAAAAAAAATTGAGCCAGGGAATTATTATGATAAGTCACCAGAATTCTGAGGTTCTTGTTCAGAAGGATATAATGTTGATGGTGGCAATTTTTTCCTCCTTGATCTTGGGCCCTGTTTTTTTAATAATTATTTATTTTTAATGTGTATATGTTTATATATGTGATAGTGATATGAAAAGAAAAAGCTCCATAACAGCTTTTGTCATAGAATCACAGAATAGTTTGGGTTAAAAGGAACCTTTAAAGGTCACCTAGTCCAAACCTCCTGCAATGAGCACTCAGCTTGGTGTCATCTGCAAACTTGCTGAGGATGCACTCGATCCTACTGCCTATGACACCGATGAAGATATTAAACAGTACTGGTCCCAAGAGAGACCCTTGAGGGAAACTGTTTGTCACTGATTTCCATCTGGACATTGAGACATTGACCTCTACCCTCTGAGTGTGACCATCCAACCAATTCCTCATCCACCCAACAATCTACCCATCAAATACATCTTTCTTCAATTTCAAAAGAAGGATGTTGTGGGGGCCCATGTAAAAGGCCTTACAGAAGTCCAGAGAGACAACATCAGTGGCTCTTCCCTTGTCCATTGATGTGGTCACTCCATCCTAGAAGGCCACTCACTTTGTCAAGCAGGACTTGTCCTTCATGAAGCCATGCTGGCTGTCTCAAATCCCCTCCCTGTCCTCCATGTGCCTTAGCATAGCCTCTAGGAGGATCTGTTCCAGGATATTCCCAGGCACAGAGATGAGACTAACAGGTCAGTAGCACCCAGTGTCCTCCTTGCTACCTTTTTTTAGAAATGGATGCACTGTTGCCCTTTTTCCAGTCTCCAGGGACTTCACCTGACATCCAGGACTTTTCAAAGATCATGGAGAGTATCTTGACAACTACATCAGCCAATTCGTTCAGAATTCTGGGATGTATCTTGTCAGGTCCCATGGAGTTGTGAATGTTCAGGTCTCTCGGGTGGTCAGGAATCCATCTTCTCTTCCAGTGGGAGGGACTTTGCTCCTCCAGTCCCTGTCCTGCAGTCCATCCACTTGAGTGGAGAGACACTGCCAGTGAAGACTGAGGCAAAGAAGTCGTTGAGTACCTCAACCTTCTTCTCATCCATTGTTACCAGCTTGCCAGTCTTGCTCATCAAGGGGAGTGTTTTCTTTGACCTTCCTTTTCTGGTTGATATACCTGTAGAAGTCCTTTGTATTATTCTTTGCATCCCTCCAGCAAAGTTCAACTCCGATCACTTCTTGGTCTTCTAGACCCCATCCCTACACAACTGGGCATCGTCCCTGTACTCTTCCCAGGATACCTGTCCCTGCTTCCACTGCCTGTGCTTTTCCTTTTTACCCTTTAGTTTGTCCAGCAGGTCTTGACTCAGTCATGCTGGCCTCTTTCCTTCCTTTCGTAATTTGTTTAGTTTAAAATGGTAGTCATTACAAATTTTACCTTGCTTTTATTCTAGTTTCCTGCAGCTACTTTCACAAAGTTGGCATCACTGCTGCTATTAGTGAGTGATTGAAAGGTAAATGGGAACTAAATACACTTCAGCACCGTCTTGGCTTGGGTATGGCATGGTGCCAGCCTCGCGCTCTTGTCTTTAGTTTACTGAACAGTAACTCACCACAATCCATGATTGAGAAATATATAACTCACCTTCATTTATTCAACACTGTTATAAAAAAACTCTACACAGGAAACATCCTCATTCTAAATCAGCATCGATAAATACAGCAGCTTCGCCAAATGACAGATTGGGAAAAACATAACATCTCAGTTGAAGAAATTGAAGTCTATTATTTCCCCCATACTTGATAAAATAAAGATCATACTGTTGTAGAATAACTGCATTTTAGTAACCATGAAAATACTTGGATTATGAAACTATTTCCTCTTTCTACATTTCTAGACGAACATGAGCAGTTGGTCCACTTTTACAGGGGGACTGAGAAGAAAACAAACTGAAATGCCATTGCCTCGAAGGCAAGACTTATGAGGAATGGCTGAGGTCACTTTGCCTGTTCAGCTTGGAGAAGAGAAGGCTGAGGGGTGACCTTATCACAGTTTACAACTTCCTCAACATGGGCATCAGAGGGAGCAGTGCTTATCTCCTTTCTGTTGATGACCAGTGATAGGACATGAGGAAATGGAATGAAGCTGCATCAGGGGAAGTTCATACTGGGCATTAGGAAAAAGTTCTTAACTGAGGGGGTAGTCAGCCACTGGAGGAGGCTCCCCAGGGAAGTGGTTGTGGTACCAAACCTGTCAGAGTTCAAGGAGTGTCTGGATGACACTTTTAGTCATATGATTTATTTTCCTGTAGTCCTGCAAGGATCAGGGAGTTGGACTCAATGATCCTTATGGGTACCTTTCAACTTGAGATGTTCTGTCATTCCTTTCCCCCAAAGAGAAAAAATATCATGGAGAAGAGCTGCAATATGATGGTTTCTAGACATCAGCTGGGGTCTGAAATGTATCCTTTTTGAATTTTGTTTGGATCTAAATGCCATTTTTTCAATGGATCTCTGTCTTGGGTGAGGTCTGAAGAAATGTGAAAAATGTTTTTATAAAACAATGATACGGGAGTTTCATGGGTTTTTTTCCCCAGGAATCTTTCTCTCAGATTCCTCCCTTCCCTATATTCTGCAAATAATCTGTAGATTATGGAACTGTATGGCAAGTCTGACATTCAAAACAAAGGCTTATATTTAGGGTTTTTGGTTTACAGCCTTGTATATTAAAACTACTGTCTATCAAAAAGTGATCCTATTAAAAAATAGGTTGAAACTGTTCTTTTTCCACATGAGTATAAGTTCACATTTCAGCAATTCAGCTTTATTTAACAGATCCCCAATGAACTAAAATTAATTCCACTATATGGATCTTTAATTGCTGTTTAGACATCCTAAAAGTTCGACGTCATTCCATATTTTTCATCCAGAAACATACTTTCTTGATTGTGTAGTTATCAAATAAATAGTACAGTACTGTTTTGTTTGTGAAGACAAATACCATGGACATCATATTTCTTGTAGTGCTTTGAGAGAAATATTAAATTTGAAATGTGAACATGATCTTAAAACGTGAGCTCACTGACTTAAAAAAAAGTTAAACTTTTTTCATTTTTTATTATTTTAAATATTTTATT
>NW_010537012.1:0-9897 GCF_000687285.1 Phaethon lepturus | reverse complement strand
AAGCCACAAGCCGCCAGTTTCTCCAGGAGAGAAAGGACAACTACATTATTTGTTATCATCAAGAACAGGCCAAGAACATCGAATTAATAAATAGGGAATGTCTGTTGAAATTGTTCCTTATAAATGACTTTGAGGTAGTCACTCTTGCTGCATCTCCTGTTTGTCTACCATCCCTAACAACCCCAAGAAGCATTGTGCATGCCCTTCACAGTATGTGCCCACACATGTTATTAGAACATCACAATTTTAAAACAGAAATGAAATATCATACACCATGATTTGCAAAATACTATTTCAAATGGTATGCTACTATTAGATTTGGTATCTACGAAGAGATCCCAAGCTGAGGCACTTCCCAAGCTGGCTCCAGAACAATAGTTAACTTAAAAATCGTAGCTCTGAAACTAACTGATATGAATAAGTGAGTATTCCTGGAATGCAGCATACTTAATAAACATGCTGAAAATTAAAACATCATTTTAATTCAAAATACCTGAAAAGTTAATGGCAGAAACACAGGTCATCCTTAGGGAATATCTGTAATCACCCTCAGAATTTTAGTAAAGAAAAATATTAATAATTATTAAAAAATACATGATTACATGAGTAAAATGAATCTACTTTATACAGATAAACAGCTATAATAAATGAAAAGATCCTTCAGTCATGACTCACCTGTTCTCCAAAAACATACAAACACACCTTCCTGAATATTACCAGAGAAGCAGGATTATACATAATGATGCTGTAGAATTCAACTTTTTAAAAACTAACTAAAGAAAGAGGAGGAAAAATGAGTAAGTCTGGTGATTTCAACAGGACAGTCCAAACGGATGGTCAATATCCTCCTGCAAACAGGCCTTTGTCATAGGAGAAAGCACAGCAAGGAAGAACATGCATGTTAAAGCAGACCTAAAATTTCATTCGAAAACTGCCATGAAAGTGTGCTTATAGAAAAATTTAGGACAAAACAGATTAATATATTCAGTTACCTCTATACTAAAATAACCTCTGTCTACATAGTCACCGAGGAAGAGGTATCTTGTGTTAGCAGGTGATCCTCCCACTTCAAACAGCTTCATTAGATCAAAGAACTGGCCATGAATATCACCACACACTGCAAGCAAAAATTTTGTTCAAATTAATTAAAAAAAAAAAATTCTAACAGGAAAGTTACTTAGTTATACTTAAGTAAACAGCCACAAAGTACTTCTAATTAAGAGGAAAGGCAGGTGTAAAGCAGGAATAACAGAAATTTCTGAAGCTTCCCCCTTTGTTTTTCATTAAGATGCTGTCCTCACTACCTGTGACAATGCTGCTGATAGCCCTATTTGAGTCTAGCGGATTGGGGAATATTTTTCAAAACACAGTTAATGCACCAAGCATTGAGGTCTCGAAAGCTGTCAGCAAGCTCTCTACTGTCCTCCCCAACCCCTTAGGTACATTTGCAAATTCTCCTTGGTATGCATATTTAAAAATGCCTGCTGCTTCACAACAATTTGCTGTGTCCATGTGGGATTAAAAAATGCAGGGACTATGCTTCTGTTGCAGAGGCAGACTGACATACCTTTTAGCATCGTCATATCTTCTTTTTGCTCAGTTACTTTTCTCCTTCAAACAACCATGTTCACTATTTCAACAATGGATTTTTCTTGTGTTTTTAGAATATGAGACAGAACAAGACCAGTGGTCACCAGCCTAAGGCAGAAGTGCCAAATACAGCAGATGGGAAGACTTTGAAGAGCATACAGCAAAGCCAGGTCACATCAAAATTTAAAAAAAATAGTAATTTTGAAAATGTATGGAAGAGACAACTGCTCCCAATTCCTCATTCCCACAGAAGTTCCCAGCTCAAGGGAAGTCAGGGGCTGCCTTCTTGCTTCTGCATGAGGTATTGTTGTTATCACTATGCCTTCCACTGATGCAAAATTTCACTGATCAACTGACAAACAGCATCTTCCAACGTCTCAGAGTTTATCAGTAATTTTGGGGGGGCAAAAAAGTTGTTCTAATTTTGGAAAGAAATACTGGATATGGCACACAACACTTTAAGGGTTGTTATTCCCTTGGAGCAGACCATTTGTCATCATGACCTACAAAATATTAGACTAAATAGAATATGTCCTCTTTTACGTCACTTTTCTACTCAAACACTGCAAGAACCTTCCTTCTTTTTCAGCTGCCAATATACCAATAGCTCTTGGTAACTACCTGAATAAACAGAAATATAAAAATTCTAAACATATAGACAATAGTGTAGTTTTGAGCTTTATCTGGAGCTCCAAAAGACTGAGTTCAGACAGTCACTCAGTGCTTCCCACAATTTCAATCATTCATTTAAAAAAAACCACATCAGTAATAATGATATACTGTTTAAATGTTTTAATTTACCTGATACAAACAAATTAAAGCAAGCTAATGCCCTAAAAAAAGCTTTTCAGACACTGATTTTATGTAGGTCCACTTAGAAGAAAACATGTACAAATGAAAGAAAATCTGATTTGAACACAAAAATCAAATCTACTTTCATTATCGTAAGTAACAGATAAGCAACATAAATGATTTTCTACGAGTCTGGATTGTTTATAAAAAAACTACTAATGAACACCAATTCCACCTTTCTTCAGGAGAAACAGAACTAATCAAACCATGAAAATATTCCAAAAACCCCTAAGTGTCAGTTTTGTATTACAGTGGATCTGGTCCCAGTGTGTTAAAGATGCTGTAACAATCTTGTAACACTTTCCAGTACTACTATTCTCAAAAGAACACGTGCGGTGTTGACATGCAACTGTCAGTCTCACCTACAGAGGAACTATAAATGTGTATTTTTCCCCTCAGAATTCCAGTTCACAGTATTTGCTTCAAACGACAGCATTTAGGTTCCTTTCACAAATTTAGATTTCAGGATAATTCTGAGTTCATTTTTCTATTCCAGGGAGATGTCTTTATTCCCACTTACAACATTGCAGGAATTAGAAATCTGGAATTTATCAGCATTTATCTACCTTATATTCTGTAATTTTAATACCAATCACACTATTTTTTTCCAACAGGTTTAATGTCTTCATTTTGAAAAATAATGTGCAGCATATTTTTTCAGACCATTTGAGTACTATTAAGCAAAAGCAGTTGTGAGGGATAATTCAGTAAGATTATACAGAAATTTTATTTTAGCAATTTTTAAGACAAACTCTACTACTGAAAAAATCTGGCTTTTTTCAAATTTGATTATGAGTGAAATTATCTAGAAATATTACCTGTAATTGGAGCTTCAACTTCTATCATAGTTTTTTCCCTTCGTAATATTGCAGCACCCTCATTGATGATTCTAAGTGCAATTTCTTCATCTACTCGACCTTCTTTTATCAAGTGGTTCTTCAAAATGTCAACCCTTGGTCTTCCATCTGTGTCAAACACTTCTTCAGATGTCAAGCGATGCGTTGGTGGAAAAGGTACAGCTAAAATTTAAAAAGAAACAGTAGTCACAACAATGCTATTTAAAAAATATACTCCATCTAAGACTGAATCTATCATGGAGTAGCTGCTACCCCAACTAGCAAATCTGTCTTTCAACCAACCAACTTGATGACATCATTAAAAGCTGGATGGAATAGTGCTACCTCTGTATGTATCAAAAAAATTAACATCTATAATGTGCAAGTTTGTAGAAACTACAAAACAGAGTTAGAAAGCGCAATAATATGTACAACATTTCGAAGAGTCAAAACTGCCTTTGCAAAGGGACATAATCTCTCTCATATATACTGGCATTCTCTGAAGGACTCAACTATTGGGGATGCAGGAGGTCCATTTAATATCCACTCAGACTTGCAAAAGGCATTTTAAAAGAGCCCATCATCGATGTCTCAAAAAATCCCCCAATCAAAGAGAAAAAACCCAAACAAACCCAAAGGCAGCAAGAAATGGATAATATACTGTTTAAAGGACTAGAAATAAAAGGAGGTAATAGCCAGCACCTGGAAAGGAAGGTGATCACAGGAGAAGCCCCACTAGAATCTGTGCTATTGAACAAATTCATAAGTTACTGAAAAGAAGGTAACTCATGGAGTGATGCAGCCTTCAGCTGACAGTAAGTATTCTGGACGATGACGAATAGGGCAGGCTAAGAACTATACAAGTCATTCATGCTACTGAGTGACTCAGCAAAATATGGTGTATTAAATATTAATAAAGGCAAATTAATGAAGTAAATCCTAACTTTACATTTAAAATTCACAGATTATAAAATTACTCTATTCAGAAGCAAGGTCTCTCCTATAGTTCTAGGAAAGTATTCGACACTGACAAGTCAAAGAAACACAGAAAACGGAACATTAAGAATTATTAGCAAAGGAATAGAAAACAAAAGAAGATGCAATTATGCCACTGATAAATCTAGTATGCAACTCTGGTTCGCCCACCTTATAAAGGAGAAAGAATAACTAAAAAATAGGATTCAAGGAACAATAATGGAAATCAGTAAGTTAGAATGACTTCTGCTACAGGAAGAGCTAAGTAGACTAGGACTCTTCAGCCTAAAACCATGAAAACTAAGGGGGTCTAACAGATGTCTATGACTGCATTAATGGAGAAGGTGAAAAGAGAGCAGCACTCGCTTGCTCTTGGCCCCCGAGTGGAGAAAGGAGCAGGATGGCCTCTGCCAGTTTGAAGTTCTGTCAAACTACTGACTGAGCAGCAGGACAAGTTCATACTATCAGAAAAAAAAAAAAGTAATATTGGGAGCATACAACATTGCCATTGTGGGTTGAAATTTCTTCTTTGAGCTTGTTTTCCTTATTTTCCTGTTGTGCTATCTCTAAAAAGATTAAACTAAGAGTAGAGGCTGTTCATATACCAGAAACAACTTTAGAATTTACTGGAAGTATCAGAAGTCCTTGGATCCTGGCTGGCTAGTCAAAAGCGCCATATGTGATCCGTACCTTAAAGAAGTGGAGCAGATGAGAGGCCTGAGGCTGGGGTCAAAACCAGGCTCAGCAACTGCCCAGACAGCACATTTGATGGATGGCAGTTCACATGAACAATGGCAGTTCACATGAACAATGGCATTTCACATGAACAATGGCAGTTCACATGAACAATGGCAGTTCAGTTACTGCAGAAATGAAATAGGGATGTGGGACATGGGAGAAGAGGATACATCAAATTTGCCACTAAGCAGTGCATCAGAGTATCATCGCCATCACGCACGATTACAGGAAATAAAGCTAACAAGGAAAAAAACCCACAAAACATACCACTACCGAAAGAATGAAATAAAAGGGAAAAGCAGCAAAACCATTTAATTTCTCTCCATTTAAATATTATTTCAAATATGTTTAAAAAGAAAAATTGGAAAAATACACCTATTCAAAGATGAGAACAACTAGTAGTACGAAGATGCCTGTAGATAGATGATTCATACTTTTATTTTCTTACTCTCCCAAGTTAAACTTTACATTCCAAAAATCAATGCTTAAATACTAACGTTCACTGACTTAATTTAAATTGACTTCTAGATTACGAACAACATATTGCTACCCTTCCGTTTCATGCAATAACAAAATCTATCAATGAAACAACTGATGCATAAATCACATACATATATTCACTAAAATTAAATTATACTAGAAAATAAACTGGAGAATTGTCTGTTCTTCCTTTTATAAAAGTTTTTAAGTAGGAAGAAACTGAAAAATATGCCTTGACATTACATGGTGTAGAACAAATTTGGCATTTTATTTTTGGACATAAAGTATTTTATTAACAGAAAAGAAATGGCATGCCTTTCCTTCCAGTCTTCTCTAGTAATGATTCAAGTTTCATTTGGAAGTGTTAAAATTCCATGTAGTTCAAATGTTAATAAACTTAATGTATTTAAGAAATCAAAAGACAACCACTTCTGTTCCATGCACAACTATTGTTTAAAACCATAAATTTATCTCTGAAAAGAGAAATCCATTCTTCTAACAAGATAAATCTAACTAATTTTTAGAAGCACTTAATTATGACCATGCAAGCATCAATTCTAGCATTCACTGGTTTTTTTTGAACTTAACTTTCCAACCTTCATATTCTCTTAATGTTACTTTTGCATTATTTGGAAGTTTATATTAAGCTGCACATAAACTAGTCTTAGGTCATTTCTTCCCTCATTTTTTTCAACACATTATTTATGGGCACACAACTGCCTTCAGCAATGCAAAGTTGAGCTCATCCTTTTAGGACACCAGACAATTCACAAAGATTTCTTCTGCTTTAATTGTTGCAAAAGCATTAGAGAGCATACCTTCTCAGAACCAAAGTCAATCACCTCCAAGACACAAACTTACTGAGGGAGCACTCAATTCCCTCTAGTAATACTAGTAATACTAGTTCTAGTATTACTCCTAGATAACGATCTACTTAGTTTTGTAGGAATTATGCTTCATTAAGTTCTAGTATTACTCCTAGATAATGATCTACTTAAGTGAAAGATGACCCTTTTTTCTTTTTGGAGTTTTTTTGGGTAGATGCAAGGTGTGGTAGAGAACAGTCTGTTGAGGTGATCAGCTGTTTTTCATCCTCTTATGGGCAAATCATTACTGACTTCTTACAATTACCAATGGCTGCAGAATTCAGAAAGATGGTGTTGACCTCTTCCTTATGACAGTTCAGAAATATTTCAGGGGTTCTAAGCACATGGCAGATGAAATTTTCTTCTCTTAATAAACCTCTGTCCACGTAATACATTTCAGATCAGATATGTACAAAAATTAATTCTGTCTATTATAAAACAAACAGCTTTGAGTTTGTCTAGTAAGTTACATTTTCTGGGAGGCTATAAAAACAGATGTTTCTGTCCAGTGTCTGGAAAGAACTGTCTCAAATTATTTGAATTAATATACTTACGAAGTTTCAAATTAAAAACTGTATATCCCGGTGTTATCCATAATGTCCAAAATCATGAGTGTTAGTATCAGAAGTAGTTAAGCATCTATAGTTATATTTGCCTCATGAAAAAAATGAAGTCTTAGAACTAGTTCCTCAGATTTTAACGAAATCCTTTTCACACAATACATGTATTTTCCTGTTGCTCAAGAAGGATTCTTTTTTTTAGAATAATCTTCAGAGAAGGCAGAATAAAACATGGCTAAAGATTTTATCTGCATCACCCAGCTGAATAAAACAGTAACACTATAAAAGTTGTTTCTTTCCATTTTATACTTTAATTTTTGTCTCAACAATAGTTAATTATATTAGAGCTCATACCTTTGAAAAATATTACAAATAACATCTTTTAATAGGTTAAGGATGATAATTTTTGAAGCATGTAGACAATTTCTGCAAACTAATGGGTTTAATTAAACCTTTGATGAAGTAGTAATAGAATGTTATAGCCTAAGGAAAAAGAATTGCAGCATGATTCTTCCAAGACAGAAATATAATCCATGTTTCAAAGTCTTTGTGCATAACCTGTGCTCTTGGGACTGTAACGGAATGGTAATTAAGAGGAATTACCCTAAGGAAATAACACGGTGTTGGTCATTAAAGGATTCCCTTCTTCCATTCCCAGCAAAGCTAAGCAATAGAAAACCATTTAGAGATTAATCTCTAAAGCAACACACACTGCAGTACAAAAGAACAGACTACATCCTGTTAGTAAAAGTATAGATCTTAGTAACAAAGATAACACATCATGATTTACAACAACATATGAGATTTTCTAAAACAAACTGTGGCTTACTAGTCAAAAGTAATCAATTTCACTTTTAAAATATGTAGATGATATAATTTTAACTATACTGAATCAAAATTTTAAACAGTAATTTGTTAACAAAAAGGTTAAATATGCATTTACGAAGAGGAAAAAAAGTCACCTTTCTTTTATACTGCAGTACTACAAAACTGAGATATCAAAAGCAAAACCTCTAAACCTGGTTCTACACTGACTTTCTGCAAGGCTCTGTACATTTATACCTTACAATAAAGCATGCTATAGAGATCCAGAAGTTTGCACCAGTCTGAATGGATACAGTACATTGTAAAGAGGTTCAAAAGCAGAAAAACTGTATTAGCATAGCACTTTACCCAATATAATAATCCCTGCTGAGAGGTGCAGTATGGCAAGTAACACAAACACGCTACTTCTAGACCCAAAGCAGATCTCACATTGCCTAGTAACTGAGTACAACAGTAGCTGCTAGTACAATCTCACATGTAGATACTGTTAATTTAAACCACACTGATATATATGCCCATTTTAATAACCTTGGTTAAATCTGGCTTGTATCAAAGGTACCCTGTTGGAACAGGCTCGTGAAACAAGATTATATCAAAGCCTCTAGACTAGTGGTAGGAAAAAGTATCAGGGATCAACCATACAAGCTACTGTACTTCCACAAGCAAACTATTTTCTGCTTTTAAGACTTTAAAACTTAGAAAATTCTGTTTTCTCTGACAGTGAAAGAAAATTAGCCATTTTTCCTTTATAATCAGGAGCCCATGACATGTTCCATGGACTCAGCTTTGACTTGTAAAAGCATGCTCAACAACCCAGATTTCATTCTCTGTTTTAAGAGTGTTTTTGATTTCACAGATAAGGTCTCAGCTCACATTACTAAGATTATAAACACGATGTCTGTGTTTAGTAAAGAATTTGTTGCTTTGGTAGTAGGTATACATGAAACAGTGTATAATGTTTGTCTCCACTAAGTGATATGGTATGTCAATACAACCATGGTGTACTGTGAAAGGACAGGCCTGTACCCTTCATTTTGTCAGCTGGTTTATTACCACAATAGCATGGTTGTCTGCAGTTTTTCTGTCATTTGGTCAGGTTTTGTGGGCTTTTGGTTTTATAAATGCATTGCTCTCTATGTATTGTCACTCAGAAGAATCACAAAGCTGAACACCTCACACATCTTTCAGTCTGCCCCTGGAGTTTTCACACCTCTGCCAACATCTATACAGAAGAGAAAGATGTAGCACCCATGACCACTATGAGGACAGAATATATCCAATTATCCTTCTGCATTTGGCAGAACAGATTTGAAAAGAAATAGCATAAAGACATCACAGATGGTCTACGGACCAGCAACCTTGAAAATATTAGTTAAGCAGAAATACACAGCAGTGTCTACTTGAATGAGAAAGCTAGAATCAAGTTGTCAAAAGATACAAGTTACTCTATTCATCCCAAACAAGAACGCACAGACTCAGCAAAGTCAGTTTCTTGTGAATTATGCTATTTTTCCTAAATGCCAAAAAACATCCCTTTACTCAAGTTTCTTTGAACACATGCCACCTGCTATATTCACAAGCATTCTAGAAGCAAGGAAAATGACCCAGAAACCTTGATACCCTACAAAAGCACTGCAGGCACTATTTATTTTATCCTTACTTACCATGTACTTGCAGTCTTAAAACCTTCATAGAATTTTAAATCTCACATGAAACTATTGATATACCTAGTATGCCATGGCACATTCATCTTTTATACTATCCATGTAATTTTTCAATTAACTTGGGAGATGCTTTTGGAAAGCATATTTTTTCTCTCAGGAAAAATGTAATTATTTGTTTAAAAAGTATTTAAAGATGCTCCTCCTCTTAAAAAGGCCATAGCCTGTTATGCCAAAAGATTATTTAGTGCTTAAGTATGCTTCTGGCATTGATGGATTCATAGGTCTTTCCCTCCGCATACTCTCAGTTTTCCAAACAGGGTAGTTGAAGGATCTCCTCTAGATTTTCATCCACACCATCATGTTTATGATCACTGATAGAACTGTTTTTCACTATTTTGTCCAGATCCCAAATAGACACTTTTACAATTTTTTCCTCCACTGCACCTTATTGATATGAATTCCACAGTTTTAATTACACATTATATGAAAAAGTATTTCACCTTTCCTTTAC
>NW_010537011.1:0-75581 GCF_000687285.1 Phaethon lepturus | reverse complement strand
GGAGGGTCTCGCTCCTTCTGCGCGGAGTGTCAGACTTTCCCCTGGCTTCCCTTCCTCCATCCCCGCCACCCCTTTCCACTCCCTCGCACGCACATGCACACCCCTCCAGCAAATGGGCTGCTGCGTGTGCGTGTGTGTCAGCCAGCTCAGACACACACCCACTGCCGCCGCTCCCGGCGTAGGTCACAGCCCCGGCCACCGGGAAAGATTAGCTCCGCGAAAAGTAGTGGAGTCCACGCACAAACACACAAGTGCACGCACCCCCGCAGGCACACACACGGGCTGAGGCAGCAATATGCCCACGCTGCTGAGACCGGGCGCTGAGGGACCCTGTGCTCGTATACTTTCCACTGGACCACAGCCCTCTCCTGCGCTGCCGGTTCACACACCTCTGGGTTTGCACAGGGGCACCCCAACCTGATATTGTGTTCACCCCACACGTGCTGATCCAGATCGTCATGTCTAAAGCAGCCCCAGGCCCACTCACATTATTCCCGTGACACATTCCCGCTGGGACTGAACTGCAGGTCACTGCCTGGCAGACTGGGAGTTAAAAAAAAAGCAAGTTCACCACATTGATAAGGAGAAAGCAGCTGGGCAGTGGCCCACAGCTAGGGGTTGGTGCGCGTTTAAGAGTAGCCCACGTGCAAAATTGTAGCTGCCAGGCATACATCTGCCTGTGCCATTATTTGTTTTGCCCGTGGAATGTGCTACATCGATGGTTCTCCAGCTTTCGCATGCTGCAGACCACTTCCTAAGAGAGAATTTGTCTCCTGGACCAACCCACTCCCACACCAAACCCTTCTCTCCAACATATTTCCTTCTGTGGCTGCCCGAGGAAGAGCCTTTCTGCCCACAGGCTGAGAGCCATTGAACACATGGCACAGATAATATCAGACACTTCCAGACAACACACACTGGGGATCTTTCAAAAACTGTGTTTCCCTTAGTGAAGAGCTCAGATTGAAAGTCTTCAGCTGGCAACTCGGTTGCAGAACAGACCCTGACTGTTGGTCCCATGAAATAACAGCAGAACCAAAGAAGTCCAGAGAAATATTCGAGTTTCCACCATGTTACCCACCTCAGCAGAACTTCATCCTCACCCACCATTCACACAAATGTCAGATGGGTGGTCTGGGCATCTAAATGTGGGGGTTTTTATGATCACCAAAAGACAGTTTTACACTTTTTTATCTAGGTTTTTAAAACAGTTTGTTACTACAGTACCAAGCTGATCTTGTTTTTATAAATTCTGTACACACAGCTACACAGACTGTACTTGTCTACGTGTCTTACATTCCCACAAAATAAATGAAGGAATTTGAAGACAGGTTGTTTCATAGCTGCCATTGATATCTGCTGTTTAAGACCTTCAAAAGAGGGTTTTATACCTGATTTTCCACATCCATTCCATTATTGTCAGTAAAACTTTCCACTGCTTTAATCCCAGAATGGCACCGTTTACTAAAAATATAATCGTGATCAGTATGATGCAAACTAGAACCCAGTTTGTGTTTTAAATTCATCTGGCATGATTCCCGCACTTTACCTTGTCCCCAGATACTCACCAAACATCATAGGCACTCTGCTAGTAACCACTTTCTGCGCGAGAAGCGGCTCAACAAAGAGAAAATGAGGAGCAGGTTGATGGAAGGAAAATCCCTGTTGATGATTGAAGCATCATTAGAACTATGGAATTGGGCTTTGATGTATTCTGAAAATATGAATCCTGGTAAAAAGAAAACATTCTGAAAAGTGCTGCTTGCTTCATGTACTGGAGATGTTTCAGACTCCTGTGAAAAATAACGCAGTATGAATGCCCCCGTTTCTCATTAGTGGAACGAGTCTGCAGACTCTGTGAAATGTAAAAGAAATGGTTTTGGAAATAGCTTTATTTTAGTAGCTACTTTTTCTTCTTGCACATCATGAAAGAACATCTATTTTGTGGAATAAATAGAAGAAGATTCATCTTTCAAGATTTATACAAACGAATTTGTGAAATAATTAAGCTCTTCATTTATTCAAGTGGAAGAAACCAAGAAAAAAGATGCCCTCTTGTGGCTGTTTGCTGAATGAAAGCTGAGAAAGTTCGGAAAATTTCTGTGAGGACAGTGCAGAATGAACATACCCTTTTATTCCTTGTTTTTAAGGCTGTAAAAAAAGGTTACACAAGGTCACACCATGGACACAAGCTGAGGAGACATTCATCACCTGCACGTTATCATTTTAAATGACGGGTTGATGCATTCCTTGGCATTGTATTTTCAACCACTGTTCAGAAAATCCCAGAGTAGATAAGTACAGCTTCACTGGGAGACATTAGAAGGAATTTTACCTTTCTCAGCGTCTGCATTAATGCTACCTCTTTGAGTGACTTTTTTGGTCAAGACTGCATTTGCCTCTTACAAGGTGTTCAAAATGTCCCAGAAGTTATAGGGATTTCTGCTAAATTTACAGAAACAATATAAAGTTTTAATAGAAAGAGAAGGGTTCTTTTCAGTAATCTGAAGATGTGATGATTATAATGATGGTGATGACAATGGCATTATTTTTCCTGCAGAAAGGACACTGACTATTGGGTGGAAGAAATATTCAACAGGTTCTTATAAAAATGAATTTGAAAAGTGTTTTTTCTCCCTTTTTTGTCTTTTATAGTTAATTTGAGGCTCCCCTAAGACCAAATTCCACACCCAGTGCCCTGGGCAACTGTTCAAACTTCCTGTAAGGCTGAGTGGCTCATAAAAGAGCAGAAGTTGAACATCAGATATCTGCATTTTTCTTTTCTCATTGAACAATAATACAAGCATGAATTAAATTACCAAATAGATCTTTAGCAAATAAGTAAAATTAGGAAAAGAGGTAAGCTGTTTTTGTTACTATCTATTCCCTTTCTTTTCTGCTTGATCATAAGTCTGAACACTGTCCAGATACTGTATGCCAAACTGGCATATTTCAGAGAAAACTATTTTCATCTGAGATAAATTGTCAAAGCAGATAGACAGTCTCTTAGTAAAGGCTGCGGGAGAAATATGAGACAGCAGCATGCTGCCACACTATAGGCATTTATCTTTATGCTGAGCACTAGTATTCCTCCTCTAAGTAGTGACAGAAATGCCCGCAGCACTGTGCAATGCAATGATGTTGTTTAAATCTAAGGAAGGAGCCTGCTTCCCAAATGCAAGGCTAAATTGTGCCTAGTGAATCTCTTCGAGTTGAACAACTATGCATTTGGTGTCTTCAAGGTCCTTCATGAGAAGATCCTGTAACTCATGCCAGATACTGTAACTCATGTCCAACTGAAAATTTCCAAAGGAACCCCCCACTCTCAGGGTTACCCCATCAGGAGGTAAAGGGTCTTTTTCTGCACTCTTTCTGCAATTCATTTTTTTGCCTTGTCTGAACAGGAACAGCCAGACTTTGCCCACTGCCCTGTGCTGATTCAGCTAGGTTGACCTTTGGGAGTCTCCAGAGCAAGACAAGGGACTCTGCTCACTCTCTCCCACCAACTGAGAAGAGGAGAATCTGTTTTGTTCCAGTGGTGGCAATCATGCAGCACCTGCACAACAGTGCACACTTATTTCATGTCTTCTCCCACCCCGATAAGCCTTAAAGTCAAGTTTGGGATCTGCTCCTTTCTTTTCTTTATAAGGTAGCTTGGAGAAAGCCTTGACATTGCAGTTGTAATCTGATTTATTCGTAACAGTATTTCTTCTTCAACAGCTTTTTGTTTTGAGTTTTCCTTTAGGATGAATATATGCAGGTCATCACAGAGAACCAGGCATCTATATTTCATCCTTATTCCCACTGCACACTGCGCTTGAGGAACGTAAAGTTGCAAACACTGGCTGAGCCTACAAACCCTCACTGAAAAGGGTTTCGCAAGCCCTTTATTTATTTATTTATTTATTTATTTAGTGGTTTTGTTTACATTTTGTCTGATCATCCCATGTTCTACCTGATCTAAAGCATTGAGAACAAGAAGCAGTCAGAGCAGAGAGAGGAGGTCAAAGTTCCTTCAGTCTACCAGTTTGTGAAGAAGCTTGGCATGCACGGTTTATTGCATCCCGAGGAATCCTACTGGGGGTTAGAGTGCACAAGGGAAGTATTTCTAGCCTCTGTGGCTCCCAAATAAGAGCAGATTCCAAATAAGAGCAGATTTCACTTCATTCATTGCTATAAGATGTAAGGGATAATCTGTCTCTGCTGAGTTGATGTTCCAGAAAAAAAAAAATAGACAAAGGCAAACTTCTATGAAAGGTGTAGAAAAAAGTTTAAGATATTACTTACAAGGTGACAAAAACTTCCTTAAAAGTATTAGACAAAAGAATGTCTTGCTGCTAGATTCCTGGCTAATTATCAAAACTTAGTGATGAAGGATCTGATCCTGAATTACTGAACATGTTCAAACTCCATTGGAGTTCACAATGTTTAATTTTGTCCAGCACATCACAGGCTTAGGTACAAATTAAGCAATGTCACATCCCAGGTACCTTGTCAGTAGTTGGTCCCTGTCCTATCAAGACTTCAACTGTCTCATGAAGCACCTACAATTTCCACTGACTTTAGTTCAAGGTTTGGTGCACAGTACCTGTGGAATCTGGCCCAAATATGGTGAGAAGAATAAAAATTTTGTCTACAGATCATGGCTGAGGTATGAATTCAGTCTCTACAAAATAAACAGTATGACAAGAAAAAGGGTGGTTGTATTTCAGCTGTATTTCAGTCTGTGTCCTGGATAGGAAAGGAAAGGAACCTCTGAGAACCCACAATTCTCTGTATTTTATGAGTCAGACAAGAAATTAATTTCCATGAAAAATTAACTAAAGCTTATTTTCCTGCTTTATAAAAATCAAGCTTCTATATTTCTAAGGAAGGGCATTTCTACCTCCTGTATCTACTGCCATTGAAACCAGTGGTTGAACTAATTAGTTTAAGGCATTATCCTGCTCTCATGGAATGGCAACAACTACTGTATTGATTTACTGGTTCCAACACCAAGAAGGGGAGGTTAAGAATAAAACCAGTTCTGAACTGTGCCCAGAGAACTCCAGTCCCCCTCAGCAGTGGCTGTAGCAACAATTAAAAAAACCCTTCATTTTAATAAAACATGAGTGCTATTACAAGAAAGGGTTCCATGTATTTTCTTATCTCGGAAAACAGGATATCTAGTTCTGTTTATCCTTAGCATGAACAAATCTTTTTGAATGCCTAAAAGTCACTTTTTTTCTAGTGAAAATATGTACTTGTGGTTAACAAAAGACAAACATCCAAGCATTGGTTCTATAGATAGAAATGTTCTTTCTGGCTCTAAAACATATCTTTGTCCAAAACACACCCTATTTATTATTTATTCTCGGATATTTTTGTTTCCTGCCCAATTTAGGGCAAACCTTAGCTCTAGGTGATCCCTTTGCAAGCAAAATAGTGTTAAATGGAACCACATGCCTTAATGACTTTCAGCATACATTACATGGGCTCGTGTTCACTGTCTTCAATAAATAGCTATTTTGATTGTATTAAAAATTGTCTCCCTTAAACCGTAAACATCAAATTTGTTATAGCTTCATCAGTGAGAACAGATTGCTTTCAGTAGCTTAAGATAATATGCAACGGGCCAAGTCAGTACAAAATTTTTCTGGAAGATGGGAGTTAGCAGCACTGTCCGAGGTTGAAAACAGTAACTTGGTATAGTGTGTTCGTTTACACACTCCCTCTGTTCTGTGTTAGTATTCTGCTTACACCATTTCATGTTGTACCCATGCAACAGATTTGAAGGAAATGGACCCTTAACTTGAAGATTGTCCCATCATTTCTAATGCAGACAGGCATATATTCATGGAAGTTGTGGATTTTGGGAGCTCTGGAGGGAAACTTTGAAGGTTTAAGTCTGGGTTTCTCTGTACAAGGAACCTAGACTAGCCAAAAAAGGTTTGTGAGGCATCTAAATCCCAGTGAATGGAAGCCAAATCCCAAAAGCTTATCAAAATCCCTGCAGCACACATCATATTTTGAGTATCTCTACAATCCACAGAGAGCTACTTGTTGAATTAGAAATTTATTTTGTGGGGAGTTGTTGGGAAAATACCAATCTTATTTTCTTGTCATTTTTCACTTCACAATTCAATGGCACTTTTTTACAGGAACACAACTCGCTATTACTCGCGTGGTCAGGTGTAGATTTATAGCAGATGAATTGTTTTCTCTTGGTCCTGTATCCCCCTGGACCCATTGCTGTCGTTCTGGTCCATATGATGAAGTGAGTCCTTCTTGCATACTACTTCCATTTATATTGTAACTGCATCCAGGTTTAATTTTACTATAACATCTCTGTGGCCTTTGGACTACCAACCTGCTAGCCAGAGGAGGCATCAGTCACTAGTAATATATGTTTTACGCTAAATAAAGTAATGAATATTACACTGATTGGTTCTGTCCACAAGTAGCTCAGTTGACTGGTGTACGGATCCCAGGCTTTGCTCATCAAACACATATGCACTCAAATTTGAGAATAAACTTATTTCCCTAAAACCTAGGTTTTAAACATAGAGGCTCCTTATGCAGTCAACAGAGATGATGCCAATCTCACTTCATGACGATGCATCCCATCTTTTTAAAAAGAAAAAAAACGAATTTCAGACGAGGAACAGAACTTGTTCCTTAGTGCTTTCTATATCTCTACTTTGACTGCAGAGGGAGCCTACACGTCTACTTCTAAATGTCGTATGTTAAGTGAGTGAAACCCACCCTGAAGTAGTACAGCTGAAGCCAACATAATTACATACAAAGTGTTTTCAGGATCAAGTCCAGAGGTTATTGAGGACTTGCTATGAAAGGTGCTATTCATCTCAACATTATAACCTGGAAACAGAGTGACCACATGTTGGTGTTCCTTGTTGAACAAAATTACCTTCAGAGTCTGACAGACAGATATTTTATTCAAACAAAACAAACAGATTTTTAATTAATTTTGTTTATTTCTCTTTTCAGTATAAATCATTTATTCAGTTTTATACTAGATTTAGTTCAGTTAACATCAGTAACATTTCTAGATGTGGCTATGCCTGGCTGCCATTCAGTCTTCAGGGCTATGGTTTAAAAAATTCAAAAAAACAAAAAAAGAAAAACAAACTAATAAGTTTAGCATCATTGAAACCATGTGCATCTATATAAAATGCTTATATATTCAGTGGCTCTATCAGCTGAGAAGACTGTAACTTGAACTCAAATGTGAAGGATCCCGGTGCATTCAAGAGTCAGCTTTTGATACTATGGTTCGAGTAGATATCTTCTGTCCCAGCAAACTGCAGATATGAAGTGAAATGCAGTGTATAGATCAGTTTGGTTAGCTAGCTTTTAGCATTTTCTTTTTCAAAATTTGTCCTTTCAGTAAATAAGGGCTTTAGTCATTGATTGCAATGAGAGCAAAACCTGAGGCCGTAGATAAGAAGCTGCAGTGCGTGAATACTTTTGAAAACAGGCTTGCAAACCAAATGTATTTATATATGGAAAGCTGCTGTATCTACCAAGTCAATGCATAGCTCCAGGTAGTTTCAGTTCACAAAGAAACATAAGTAAAAGTAGTAGAAGAAGAAAACAGTGTTTTAGGTTAAAAAGGAAGACCACAGTTTTTACAGATCAGATACTTTTCAACAGTTTTGTTCAGCATAGAAAAAAATTATCAGTTTAATTTTTCCATAGTTAAATATTGATTGGATAGGCAGCAGGAAAAAAAAAATGAAATTAAGCTCAACTGAGACCTTCTCTCATTGATACCAATAGACATATTTCCATAATTTATTATTTATTAATTATGGCAGTCTAAGCTACTTACTAGCTACATGTTAGTGTCAGTCAGATGAGAAGACTTAGTTTATATAGAGAAATACTTGAAGGCCAAAACTACAATTTGATCACTTATCTTTGACCTGACTCAGGAATTGCAGTGAATGATCTCTGAGCTCAACCTTCAACCTCGGGCTGAGCTAGAATAGATACATAAGCAAGAACACAAGTCCTAAGCTAAGTAACTAGAAAGAAGAGATATCCCTGGAGAAATTGTTCCAATGGCTAATAATGATGATCATTATCAAGACGAGTGATTTTTAAAGTAGTGTTAGAGCAAACACCATTTGTAGCAGTATATTTCATCATCCTGATTTTTGGAAGGCAAAGGTACAACAGCAAATTATTTTGGCACATTAAGGCCTCTGAACACGAGACCCCGTGGACCATTCATCAGACACTAATGTATTGTCAACAAAACTAACAAACAGAGCAGATCCAGATGTATGTTAGGGAACTCCAGGTTATATTGAAGCAGTACAACAAATACCTGATAACTTCTGAGTTTACCTCGGAGTATTTACATCTATCCTATATTTGGATGTCAAAAGGGATCAAAGTATCACACTGTGCTATTTGTGAAGCGATTTGTTGAGAAGGAAAAAGAAACATGATTAAAACTCTGGGCTTCAAAATAATAAAACTCAAATAAAAAAGAATGAGGGAAACAAAGGAAGTGATTGTACACAATAGAAGCATCTGCAAGGTCATAAAGAGCTAAAATATATATACAAGTTGTAACTTATGTGACTGAGGGACAGAGACTGATCCAGCTTCCTACATTCTTCCAAGATGTATATTGTAACAGTGAGGACTACTGCCAGAATCACTCTGTATTAGAGCAACCCTTTCCTAGAGGAGAGAAAAAAATAAAATAAAGGAGGAATATTCTCATTAAACAAGACATTTAAAAAAAAACACTGGTGAAAGTACATTTTTGTTTCCTCGTTTCCTCTTATTCCGTATGTGACCTCTTTTCTTCTGTTCCTCTCTTTGGGATACTCCTTGGTCATGCAGAAAGCTCAGCCATGCAAGCATGAACCAAAAGTAAGGCATTAGTTATGACCCAGTCACCTGAGACTACCAATTAGTCCAGGAAGCGAAATAGGCACCTCCAAAGAATATGTGATCCTTTTCTAGAGAGCTCAGATGACTTCTGCTTTGGCTCATCACTAGCAGCCTATGGTGACTAGGTGATGAACTAGTTCTGACTAAGCTCATTGTCAGAACTTTAATCTTCAGGTATGTAAAATCAGGTGAGATGACTCTCACCCGTAACTAACCCACAGGTGACCTTTTTATGTATACTGCCATTCTGATAATTTCTGATGGTCGGTTGCTAGTTTCTGATTAAAATCAGGTATAGTCTAGGAAAAGAATGAATGTTCCTGTGCATTTGTATACGTCTGACAGATAGATCTAACTCTTTCAGAAGTCTTTCGTTATGGTATCAATATTTATGTTTTAAATACATATAAATAAAAACAGATTGAACTAGCAACTGCTTTGAAGAACAGAGAGGAAATTTTCACCTGCATGTTTTACTGGTATGAGAAAGTTTAAAAGCAGTATGTGCCTTTGCTGATTAATATCGGGTTAAATTCTTTAATTTACATAAATTAGGGAATACATAATTTTTATTTAAGTTGTACATTGATATAACTCTAGAGACCACTGAGGAATTATATTCATGCAGTTGAATTATTAGATACCAACTAACTCAAGCATAATTTTTTTTTTGCATTCTTTTCTGTAATTTAAATCATGAAGACTGTCAGTCAGAGTAATCAAAATCTTTCCTCTGGCTTTAATCTGAATGAAATCCCAGTCTTCTGCCACCAATGGTAGAAGGTTCTCCCAAAATTCAAAAGCCAGAATTCAAGAACATGGCTCTGAATACTATCAATCTCAAATAACAATAAAGATACCCATTCAAGATAAAACTTTCATAAACCATAGTCTCATACCTTTATTGTCAATGAACAAACACAGTGTAGCAACATGCTTCAAAAATCTTGGGGAACTTGACTGCAGAGTGAAGGATCATTCTGCCTTAAGAACATTCACAAGCCTTTAGCTTCCGAGGCAGGACTAAATCTCAGGTTGGTACCAATGCTATTTGCTTTTATTTTCTGTAGGGTGAATTTTAATACAGTTTTCTTGGCTTGCAGAGCCTGTTTGGAACTTCAGATCTTTGATATTTTCATTCATCCATTACACATAACATCATTCATCTCCCTGGTTTTATAAGATATTGGCTGTCTGAAAGCACAAAAGCTGTTTCTTTTGGCAACATTGTTCAGGAACTAGATTTCAAAAGAGGACCATAGCTAAGGAATACTCACTTTCTGTACATGTAATGTAGTATTTTACTTTTCTAAAAATCCAGCAAATTTATACTGCAGGTGCAAGTTGTCAAAACTTGTGGTTCTTTCAATTCAGCCCAGAGACATAACTGTATCCATATTTTTATGAAACACCAGTTACATGTTCTAACTGTAAATTACATAGCCTCTCTTCGTCTGATGGCCTTTTCTTTGTGTTTATTGAATCTAGAATTAAACTGTAAAGGAAAACAGACTTGGCAAGGATCTAGGTGGTTTTTGAAGTCATCTAAAGCAACTTACTCCATGGTTTTGTGGTGCTTGCGGCAGAAATGAGTTCTGTGCTCAGGGCTTTATGGAAAATCTTTGGATGCCTATACAGACATACATTCTTCCTTTTCCAAAGCAGTTAGCCTGGAGTGCACTGAAAAAATCTAAGCCTGGTTTTGTGATACCACACCACTGACGAGGCAAAATACAAACCATGCATCAAACTAGTATTTCTGTAATGGACAATGCTCATTAGTTCCACTCCTTTCATATGTGGCCATGAGAATCAAGTCCTGTGCATCAAGAGAAGCAGCTCATGCACGTCAGGCTTATTTCTGGGATAGAACAATGAGAGGTTTTGCAAACCCTACAATAAAAACAATTAGCCGAAGTCATTATAATAATTTTTCAATGCAAAAACAAACACACACAGAAACGACCAGGGAAGTGTCCTCTGGGAACAGAATTTTATATTTTACTTTCATCTAGAGGCCATCAAGAGAGCCAAATTTTCATCCTAATCCACCAAAAAACAAAACAATTACAGAGCTTCAATTTTTAGCACTCTGTAGTTTTTCAGTCTAGTATATGTTGTTTTATTAATTTAATTTCTTAATGATCTAACTCACACCAGGGGCTGCAATGGGTAAAATGACAAATAGTACTGAAGGTGAGGAATAACGATGTGTGGAAGAACACACTGTTGCAAAAAGGAGGAAAGCTGGAGATGCGTTAACACCTAAGCCAAATCTAGAAGGACTAACTGAAAAGCAAGGTTGTGGAAAGAGCACCTGGACAGACGTGAAGGTGGGAATTTGTGCCTTGCGATCACTGCATCAGGAGCCTCCCTCAAGGCTGCTGCAGAAATTTGTCATGTATCAAGACCTCTACGTAGCACTCTTTCACCATAGATACCGCTGCAGCAGAGGGATAAGGGGCCTCAAGATACTCTTTTAAGTAAGGAGCATCAAAGACCCAGAATGTCGCTGTTATTGCTGTGAGTCCAAAGGGGAACATGGGCAGGTTAGAAGTCTGCAAAGCAATTAAGGCAAGATAGAAACCTCAAGGGAAAATACTGAGAATTGGACAAATTTCACTATTCCCCTGAAAAACAAGGGAGGTGAAGACTTGTGGTGGGCTGAATGACTCACAAGTGAGTCCCATGACTCACAAGGTGGCTTCTTCAACTGCTAATCTCAACTTTTAGGGAGTGACTCTGAAAGTCTTGCGCAGTCACGTCTTCAGGTTAGTGGAAAGAGTAGATGATTATTCTCTCAGGATCAGCCACTTAATTAAATATAGAAAATCATATTCCAGATTTTCAAATCAACCAACCAGACCCGTTGACCTCAAATTTTTAGTCTCACAGTATTTCTTTAAAATGCAGCATCCTGTCCGTGAACACTCGAGAAGAAAAAATGTGATAGAATTTGTAGCTGTCATATTACATACATTGTCCAAAGGGGAGATAATCTTCTGGCAGACATAAACTCACCAAATTGTGAAGGAAACTGTAGTATAAAAGCCTCACATACTTTACTTAACTGATACCCCGCAATGGCACTAACATTTTTCATTCATGGTCTGATATATGTTTTGAAAGATGATGTGTGAAAGTAGACTTAAGGTTCAGTTCTACTATTTTTCAGTAAGAGCACCATTCAAAACTGGCATATATTTTTCTAAGCAGAGCTTCCCTTCTAGCAGATTATTTTGCATGTGTCCTTTTTTTTCCTCTAAAAAGTCCTTTAGAGGAATTTTTGCACCTTACTCTGAACCTTGAAAAAAGTGGCATCTGTTGGAGCCAGGATGAGGGAAAGATTTGTTATTGCTTTGAACAGTTGTATTTTTTTTACATTACTGGAACCTGAAAGAGGTATTTTACTCAGGTGCTTTAGATTCTTATATTTGATTAAAACAGACATACTTTTTAATTTTAAAAATAGAAGGAAAATATTTGTAATTTTTCTTCTTTTTCATGTCAAGTCTTTCTGCTGACATAAACAATAGATTTCTGGCAGGATTTTTGTTGTATTTTTTGGTGTCCCAGGTAGCTCTGCTGATTTCTCTATTGCTGTGTTTCGTTATATCACTTTGCCCCTTCCATGATGCTTATAAGCTATGCTATTTTCTGTATCTGGTATATAGAAGAAAAATACCCCAAAACAAATATCTAATTTGGCTTAGTGCAGAATGAATCATGAGGCACTGAAATCAACAATAACTGTAAAATTTTTTGGTTGCAGGAGTTCTTTTGACTAGGGACTCAAGCCTTTTCTCTTACTTTTTCATTATGAGTAGGGCATTTTTTCTCTCTGTATGCTACATATTAAATTTGCAGTTCAGTTCAATAGCAGATCCTTGGCTGATGTAATTCGTTACAGCAGCACTGACCTCGGTGAAGCTATGCTGAAACATTGCAATGGACTGAAAGTATGAACTCTGTTGTGTATTGCACAATATCCTACCACTTATGCCAAGTAATACACTTTGTCTTCTCCAAAAAAACAAGTGGTGAAATGATTTATTAAAAAAAATTATAAATTACTCATTTTCCATTGCAAGAGTGGGTTAGACCTAAAGTATATTAAATGTTTGTCTTCTATGTTACTAGTTGTAACTTAAGAGAGATCAGTTTTAATACAGAAAGCTAATTTGTGTTAGCTGTAGGCAGATCCCACTTGACATGTGAAGTGAAAGCCATAAAATACCTTAAAAGTGTCAACATTTTGCAGTGAGAGGGGTTTTGGTGGAGGTTGTTTTGTTTTTTTCCAGAACAAATGAAAACATGACCTTCAGAAGCTTGACCTTTTTACCTGGATAAACTTTAACTTAGAGAATCTTTGGGTTAAAAGGGACCTTTTAAAGTCATCTAGTCCAACCCCCCTGCAATGAGCAGGGACATCTTCAACTAGATCAGGTTGCTCAGAGCCCCGTCCAACCTGACCTTGAATGCTTCTAGGGATGGGGAAACTTCCTTGGGATAGTTTTTGCCTTTGGCTTTTCATCCTCATTAAGTAAATGTAATTTGAACCATCTTCACTCCACACTGATCCTCTTCAAGCTGTGAGCAGAAAGACTCAGTTGTGAAATATCATCTGTGTTTACAATGTATTTCTTGCTCAGATAAAAACATTTCTTAAGTGTCCATGGCCATAAGTTTGGTTTTTTTATTCCATACCAGTTTGATCCTATCTTTGCTTTATTTTGCTTCTGTTTGTCAGATGAATCCACACTGTCATCTCAGTTTTGCCTTTTGTCACTTCATCTTTGCATGATCACACACTCACATGTGTACAACTCAGAACTTCTGCTGTAGACCATTAGAACATAAAAATGTACCACTAATAAGAATAAAACTCTATGTAACACACAAAAGTTTTCTTATACAAATACTTTATTATGCTTAACCCTCTGTCCTGATTGATAATAACATAGCATAAATAAAAATTAAAACAACCAAAAAAATCAAAATGTAGCCTGAGGATTCTCATTTAGTTTTGATCATGAAAAAAAAAGGCTGTCAGAGTCTGAAAAATGAATTTTAAATGAGGTCTCCAACGGCTGAACCCACAGTTTAGTTCCAGTCATGGGTAGCAGCAGTAGGTTGTCATCTGTGGACTCAGCAACCATGAGGGAAAGCCATACGTACACACTGTGCATGCTCTTGCCATCGCAGCCAGGCGTTATCGCTGCCACTCTGCTACCCAGCGACCTGCTTGACTAAGGAAATTGCACCAAGCACTATTTGTAGACCTATATTTATTCAGTCCACTGTCAGTCTCCATTATTCAAAGGGTGAAAGAAACTCTGCATATATTTATCCTGCTGTGCACTACCAAAATGCAGAAATTCAAATAAAGTAGAGACTAGCTGAGAAGCCCTGCAAACTCGTGCCTTTATTCCAAATAAAATAATGTGTAAAATTATACAGAACAAATTAAATTATATATGGATGGTTTGTCATTTTTCAGCCAGTGAGAGACCTTCTCTTTATAGCAAAAGATGGAGTTAAAAAAGTTTCTTGAATAACTCAACATATACATTTTGAAATATTCTAAATAGCCTTCCCCAGTGCCTCCCTAATTTTAAGATTGTCTTACCCTTCAAGTGACCTGATCGCAGTCACTTATACAGCCAACTAATTCCCTGACTTGTTCATTAAGATTATTATTGAAAGCCTTAAAAATTCATTATGTGTGAGCACAATGAGAACAGGACAAGTTTTTGGCTCACTGCTAATAAGAGGTAAGTTTATTTTTTACCTTGAAAGGGAAAAAGAAGTCTTTGTATTTCTCAATCTAAGCCTATAAGAAAGATGATTCTTGAATACCTTCAATTTATGCACATGAAAGACATCTAATTCCTCCATATGAAAAAAAAAATCTGTGAAAAGATCAACTAAATTTAAATGAACTCTAGGAAAATGGTGGGATAAAGGGCAAAGCAAGCTTTTCAAACTTTAGGAAATGGAGCAAATGGAGGAAGGAAGTTTTATATATACAACATTATGAATGATATAGTTTAAATCACTATAAATACAGGATTTGATGCCTTGTGGAATAAACCTCTTCAGGAAGTTTGTTTTTAGGATCTAAACCTGATAGAAGATTAATTCATTTTAAGTTTTTAAGTTTCAAGAAAGGGCTGTAGGAGGTGGAAAATCAGTGGTGGAAGACTTGTCTACCATTATAAGGACAGCTTTCTGCCTGTATGTGGATATAGCTATGAGGGTAACTACACACTAAGTGTGTTAAAGGGCACTGCTGGACCTGAATGGAACTTTGAAAGCCCTTGAATACTTTTTCCAGATTTTCTTCATTTTTGTTATTATTTTTTACATGATTACATACGTGCTAGTTACAGAATTCTGTGAAATGCCATGCCAAAACTAACATGCAAGATGAAGAATCGTAACAGTTTACTAAGGACATTTTTTACTGCAGCGATAAATGAAATGTTCGTTTCTCTAGATCAAAGCATCTCCTGTTGGAAACAGTGTAACATGTTGTATATAAATATATCATTGTTGCTAAAACAACCTTTTCAGATGAAAATGTGCTGACAACATTTTTATAACCTTTCTTAGATACGACGAATGGCTCTCATATGCAAGTCATCTCCACCACTGTCTACTGCCAAGGTGGAGAATGAAATGCCCTGTGCAAAGTTTTGCTAGATGATTTCTTGGATTGGTTTTGCTTGTTCTGTTTGTTAAATAGATATGTAAAAATTTTCAATTTTCAAAGCAAGTAAGTTTTGTGGTGTCCCTGACTTCTCTGCGGCCCATCCTGAATGCTGCTCAGTTCTTTTATCATCAGGTTTGCATTTGGTAACAGCAGAGGCCGAGTTGCCTCTGGATGAGTGTATTTGAAAATAGGAGAGAAAATGATCCAGAGAAGTCATGCAGTTCACTTCTACACGTCACACCATTTATTAACAGCTCAGGCTCATCAAACAGCATGTTTGGCCCACTAAATTTAATTATTAAAATTCCTTGTTCAGCCTCCCTGCTAATCAGCAGCCAGCTCACTGCTGAGCACCCTCTCTGCTCAGCCGCCGGGCACAGCAGGGCCACCCTGCGCGTTGGGCCACCCAGTCCTGCAGAAAGAGAGAGCCTATGTCTCATGGTGAGGGCCCTGGAAGGGGCAGGGGAAGACAGACCCACCCTGGAAGTAACAGGTTTGGGACCAGAGCATTCCTGTGCGGAAGGGGAGAGAGTTTGGGAGGGATTTGAGGGTGGTGGGAATAGCTCTGGCACCCGGGAAGTGCTGAGGAAAGGAAAAGAGGTAGCTGCTAGTTTTGCCCTTTCTAATTTCAAAGAGTAGTTTCAGAATTTCAAGAAACTTTCTGTTTTCTTGGGGGGGGGGAAACATTGAAAAGACGCTAGGTTTTGTTAAAAATAATTTTAGAACAAACTTTTCCATGTTCCAAGTTTGTAGGAGGTTTTGAAAAGAAAATTTTCAGTTTGATTTAGACAGAAAACAGATTTTTTTTTTTAAGAAAAACCTTGAACACACTTCTTCCCATGATTTAATTAACCTTATAGCTAATTCTAACAAAAACACAAACAGGTTTGTACAGAAAACTTTGTTCCACTTGCCGCTCAAATGAATAGTCAACTATTTCATACAAAGGGAGTTTTGATCTCAGGCAGAAGAAGGAAATCTGCAACCTAGAATATATTGAGCGTGTGAGAAGATACCAGCGTTGTTTTATTGGTCTGTTTTGGAGTTAGACATGCTGTAAGCAGTTCTATTGGGTCAGGTCATGCAGGTGGGCTAGGCGAGACAAGAGGGTGAAGTCATGCAGGAGGATGAAGGCAGGAGTTTAGCACCTTGCTTCTGGACATCCTCAAAATAGACGTTTCCTGCCACAGAAATGCAAATGTCCTGGGCTGCTCCTAAGCTGACCTGTAGCTCTGCACCACGGAAAACTCTGCAGTGTTTCAAAACAAAAACCTCTTAAAGGTTTGCTGTAGATGACAGCCAGCCTGTGCCTCAGTTATCTTCCCCCAATAAACATGACTTGGGAGATGTCTGGGCTGTGCTTAAATCCCACTTTCATGTGAAGTTAGGACAGGCTAAGATTTAACACTCAGATCAGGAACCTTCTTCTGCTCTGGAGTTCCTCAGTTAGATGTCACATGGGAAATTATGTGGAATAATCACAAAGAATAACATGATGGAGACTAATGTCCACCATCCCCTTTTTATTCCCTGCTGAGGAAAAGGATCTGCCCTGCAGGGCATTTCAGAGCAGAAGCCTAATGCAGCCACTTGGAATCAGCCTGTAGGAACTCCTTTCTGTGCATGAAAAACAGGAAAAACATCACAAAGCTAAAGTTCTGTGACTAACCCCTTAACCTCTTAAATTAGGTACAGGGTTAGGTGGGAATTTGATGAATGTTAGGGGCACCTGAATGATGGCTTGGGATCCTTAATGCAGTATTCAGATGCTGAAAGTACCTTCTGAGATCACCTGTAATCTCTTTGTAGCTGTGAATACTAACTCCAGGCAAACCCTTTTTGTTTGAAGTAGCACAGGGACTTTCCTGGCACACAGTTTTTCGATCTGGATATGTGCTTCCTTATAACCATTTAATGATGAAATGACCTGCTTTCAGAATTTTAGTATAAAGTTTTGAAGACTTAATGTTTCATATATGTGGTTAAAAACAAGTCTTGGAAAAAATAAAGGGGAAATGTTTAACATCTGAAGTTAAGTCATATTTATCACGTCGAAATCTTTCTATGCAGTTGGATAAGGTCAAGACTGGGAAAGCTGTACTCAAGTTTAAGAAGAAGGGAATGCTGTTTGTACAAGAATGTTCTCTCTTTTTAGCAAGACATCAGTTTGAAGCTTTATAAATGTGCTTTACTTCAGAAATGTTACATGTGGTAACTTCATAGCTCCACACTCTCTAGACACTTTCTTTTGTTCTTGCCTTCTAAGCCAAATGTGCTATTCTAGCATTGAGATTAAAGCACCAGATGAGGTGGTTCATATTGGAGCACCGAACCCATAAGCTATTATAATTAAGTGGTCAGAGCATGCTATTTGTTCCAGCGATGCAAAAATGGGACTTTTCAGAAGGCCTACTCCCTTCCACTCTAAACACATGAGCAAGCTTGGGAAGAAGGGCAGGAAAAAACTTTTCTAAATGGCCAGCTTCCTTCACTGGCATCAGTGCATAGTGGCCATCTGTTCAGGCTGGCTCCCAAGGACATGTCTGGCCTACAAAACAGCCCACATCCAGGCTAGCTTTGTTTTGCTTAATTCACAGGTTGGGTTAAACTACCATGTGGCTCCAGGGAGTCAGAATTTCAAGTATACTTTTGACTTTTTTGCTGCTTGAGTACCACCCTTCATACCTTATCAGAACAGGAAGGTCTCTTATGATTCAATAAATTCAACACCATGTCTAGTTAAAAAAAAATCATCTTCCCAGAACCTCCGAGCAACCGTCCTGGAACAGAACAAAGGCCCATTTATATCAGCATCTGGTCTCCAACAGCGGACAGTCACAGGAAAATAGGCAAGCAGGTGGTACTTTTATGCAAGAACACTCTTGAAGAACCCATGCCAACAGACCTCATCCACAGCGAAAATGGCCTCCTCAAGTTTGACATGGGATATTCATGTGAGAAATCCTCCCATGGTCCATTCCTTTCATGAATTGGTCAGTTGTGTTTTTTGAACTCATTGTCCACAACATTTCGTGAGTTCCATTGTTTAATTATATGTTAATAGTCACCTCCCTTTGATTGTTTGAGCATGTATCTTGATAAAGTATTTGATACCCCAAAGCTCATTTATCATGATGACTTGTCAGCAGTCACTCCCTGTTCACCTTTTCCCGTACTTTTTACGGTTTTGCAGAATTCAGTGATAATCTTCCCTTCAGTGTCCTGTTTTTCTTGACAAACAGGCTTTTTCTGTTCAGACACTTCTCATACAGAAATTAATGATCAACAGCTGTCCCTCTCTGTACTCTTTCTAGTAGGACTATCTTTTTTGACATACATTACATTAAAAATATTCTATACCTTTTCAGGTATAATAGAGCATAACTTTCAAGTAACTGCATGAGTGGTAATTATGTCTCAGGAAGAAAATTGATTTTTTATAGTAACAACTTACAGATATAAAGCATTTTTGCCACCATTTTCAAGATAGTCTATCAGAGACTATAAGCAAGTAAGCAGAGATCATGCAATGCAATAGGAACATAAATAAAGTAGTTTTTTTGCAGATTGGTTAGATTTAGAAAAGGATTTAGAATGTGCACTTTGCAAATGGATTTGAAACAGAGATACTTTTAAACATTTAGAAAAATCTCTTTTACTTCATAATGAAGAAATACATTAACTTTAGAAAGATTCATCTGTCTAAACCCAAACCTCACTCTCCTCATATCAATTCAGTGGTGCTTAAAGTCAATGAAGTTTGGACCAGATTCCTAATTAAACACTTTTTTGGTATAGAAGTCTAAAACCACGTTTTTATCAGATCAAAACTCAGACAGTGGTTGTTGCTCTCAGTATATATTTTAAGTCATATAAATTCAATCTGGCAAGTGCATACTCAGTCCATGATCTCTCTGTATTTAATTCCTACCTCACTTATATTTCTCTTGTGAGACCCCACCTGGAGTACTGCATCCATCTCTGGGGTCCCCAGCACAAGACGGACACAGACCTGTTGGAGCGGGTGCAGAAGAGGCCACAAAAATGCTCAGAGGTCTGGAACACCCCTCCTATGAAGAAAGGCTGGGGCTGTTCAGTCTGGAGAGCCGAAGGCTCTGGGGAGACCTTCCTGTGGCCTTTCAATAGATAAAGGGAGCTTAAAAGAAAGATGGAGAAAGACTTTTTACCAGGGTCTGTAGTGGCAGGATGGGAGGCAACAGCTTTAAACTGAAAGAGGGTAGGTTTAGACTGGGCATAAGGAAGAAATTTTTTGTGATGAGGGTGGTGAGACACTGGCACAGGTTGCCCAGAGAAGCTGCGGATGCCCCATCCCTAGAAGTGTTCAAGGTCAGGTTGGACGGGGCTTTCAGCAACCCGATCTAATGAAAGGTGTCCCTGCCACTGGCAGGGTGCTTGGACTGGGTGATACATAAAGGTCCCTTCCAACCCAAACCATCCTGTGATTCTACGATACTGAAGTCCCTGTTTCCTCCGGTGAAGAAGCAATGGTTCAGAGAAGTGCTAAATGAAGGCCTGCCTTGCACTTATTCTTGTGGAGCTTGACAAAAATCACCAGAAAAGTCTAAAGAATTATTTTTATGTTTAAAAATGTATGGGTAGCAACTCCTCTTTCTGACTTACCTATAAATACCTCCTGTTATGTTCTAATCATCCAAATAACCTAGTCAAGGAAATGACAGTTTTACTGTTAGGGGTTAGAAGGCAGAGTTTTAGCCTTAGCAAAGTGTTTATTTTAGGAGCTCCACAGAAAAGCTAATTTGCTTTCTTTCTAGCACCAAATGTGCAACAGTATAAAGGCAGCGGATTTAGCCAAGAAATACAGAAATAACAACTACTCACTATATCCATTACAGCCTATGAAAAATTGTTTTTCCCTCCACATAATATGTTCCTGTAAAACACACTTTGTATGCACAGCTTTTGCATGCATATGTCTATTAAACCTTCTAGAACAGGTTTGCTTATGGAGTACTTTTGAATCTGTTTACCTATAAAGCTTGTCAGCCTCTGTTCTAGCACAGCCTTAGCCTCAGGAGTAATGGAATTAGCTCTAATTATGTCAAAACAAGTCCCTATTAATCTTGTCAAGAACCAATTAACAGCTTTGTTATGTAAAAAATGCCTCCTTCCATCAGATATAGGGAGAATGCAGATAAAGCTGTTAAATGCAGAAGCCTTGCAGAAGGATGGGAGCTGCTGTGAGGGGAGGGCACCAGGTGCAAAGCAGACGGTAACACTAAGCAAACACCAGCGTTTCTGCTGTAGCATTTCCAAAAACAACGCCTTCAAGTCCAAGAAGCCAGGCTGTGCTAACCCAGAAAGGGCTGGCTCACTCGCTTTACCAGCTGGCCTGAACTGCTTCAGCCTAGGAGCCCTTCTGCAGCCTACACCTAAATCACGTAGGTGAATAAACACTGAACACGCAGTTTCTTTTCCAAATTCTGACTCCATATAATGCTAAAATCATTTTAGACATTTATTTTTTAAGAAATGTCTTATTAAATAAGAAATGCCTTATCTAGGTCAGTGAGAATGATTACTACAACCTGAAAGCCTTTATGGGAGGATTATACGGTCCAGAGCCCACTGCTTTTCAGTATCACACACCTAAAACAACAGACTCTGCTCTGCAAAGGTAGCTGGAGCTTTTTAGGAAAGGAACATACTTTAGTTAACTTTTTTCACTCAAAATGTTTGAAGTCTATAAATAACATATTATAACAGTACTATGAAATAAACTATCAAAGCAGAAATCAGAGAGCATGTTTTCACTTACTCAACCCAGTGCTTTTATTCAATGTTCTTAAAATGATCTAAAAGTTGCCATGTCCCAGTGCACCATTGTGTTGGCACACTTGCATTTTCAGATGCTAAAAGGAGTATCAAAATAATAGGACACAATGCTCATTTCCTAACATGTTCTTTTAAACTGTGTTGCCATCCTGTAAATGAGCTATAATTGGGGTTTTTTTCATGCTTCCTTCTAACCTCACTAATCTTTCTCATTTGAACTGACAAATGAGCGTTGCAAAATTAAATGAGAGCCTCTCTTCTGGGAATATCTGAAATTATTTTTGTACTCTGGACTCAATACGGTTGCTTAAATGTAGGAATTTTGTGCTATCTGAAGTACCTGGTATACATCTGCATGTGCGGATACAGTGGCAACCCCCGCACATAGTTTCACATGTAGGCATCTACATGTAGATGTCTAAATATAGGACATTAAGTAAGGATACTGAATAAGCATCCTAACAGTTTAAGTAGCAAGTAGTCATCAATAAGCAGCCACATTCATGATTCATGATTGACACTTAACCCTTTGTTACAGAAAGAGAGAGTTTCATTTGTACTGGAAGGAACTATATGTAGTTCTCAACCCTTAACAAGAACATGCAATGGGAAACAAGAAGCCTAGATAATAGATTAGTAATCAAATTGGCTAGAATGCCCATCTAAAACATTTTGTAAGCATTCTCACGGCAAACTGGCATCTTTTCAAGTTTCACAACGGTATGGTGTTTCACTATCAGAAACACTACTGTTTTCAAAGTATCCTGAGCAACAGGTTAATAAACAGACTGGAAAACACGTGAAGAAAAATTGATCCTATTAACAAATACATACGGAACATTTCCAGGAAAAGGCAATGCTGCTGTTTCCATATTGCAGTGTATGTACAGATTCGCCTCAAGCAACCTGTGAGACATACTCGGCTGAGGAAGAGCAGAGCCGTTACCAGGCACACAAAACTCCGCGGACTTTCCCTCCTGTCTGTAACCCTCTGCATTGACAGTGAGAAGAGGAGCAATCCCAGCGGGATGAAAATGTCAGGGGAGATGTTTGCTGTGAATAAATGCTGCTCAGCGTCACTAAATACTTATGCTTTGCCAGGCTGGGCGATCTGGAAATGATTCTGAGTGTATGTTCGTAGAAATTAGTGATATGCCTGCTGTGCTGACCCAGCTGGCATGGGTCTTTGTGAGCAGAATACCTAGCCCGTATCCCTGACAACATCCAGATGCCACTGCCAAAACTCTCACCTGCCTCTTCTCTGCTACACACCTCAAAATCATTTCATGTGTTTTATAAATCTTTCTTTTCACCTCCTTCTCAGTGTGCAGAAGATCCAAGAGTTCCAGCTCTTTTGGCCATTGTGTCACAGACAATTTCAGAGTCATGATGCTGGAGAAGAACAGACTTTTTCTGACAAGCAAATGTACTGCTAGAATAAAGCAATAAGGAAGTGGAGATCATGTACAGTGCCACAAGATCTCAAATAGCTTGAACAAACAAAATTTCTGGGTGAGGTTACTGATATAAAGGTAAGCTGTGAGGTTGCCAATGCTCTTTGCTGGTTGCTTTTGAAGCTAGCAGTCATCCTTGATGTTCTTTATTGCATCTGCACATCATACAATTTAGCTCTTATACTCTTGGTCACAATAGTCACGTTGGAAATGACTATTCGTAGCAGGAATCAAAAAAAAGACTCAATGTCAGATCCTAACTCTCCGGGAAACACCTGCTCACATAGTGCAGAATTAAACTGTGGTATATACTGTAGCAGGCTGTAGGGGATGTCAAAAGCCTACAGGAATTAAAACAAGGATTAGACAAATGGAAACAAAAATCATAAAAATCACCCTTATATCAGAAAGCCCCTGTGTTGCAGGACTCGTTGTAGACAGATTTGTAGTTGCACACAATACTCATGATGCAGTTAGGGCACTTCCCCGGTTTATTCTGCAGTCTATTTCTACTGGCTGAGAAATAAGAAAAAATATTTTGATGATAGAATGATTGGTACAAGGATTGTAGGTTTGTCCAGGGGATACCAGTGCTCACTTGGGATTTTTCTGTATCAGTACAAAAAAACATAAAACTTGAATTCAAATTCACCCTCTGAAGGCTCTTCTTCCAACAGAATCTCCAATACAAAACTAACTTTTACTGAAATGTCTATCCTGTTTTAGTTAAAAAATCCAAGTCTGAACTGTTCAGTCCCAGGAAAATGATTTTTGTGATGATGAAATTTTCCCATGTGCCTACAAACAAATCCAGTAACTCACATGTTTCATTTCACGGTTCCCAAAAGTGACAATGCCACAAAATGTTGTGTTAATACCATTATAAATTAACATAATGTTAAGCAATTCAAGACATAGTTGCTAAGAATGATTAAAGCAAACCACTATGTAAAAACCCAGTGGCAGCTTTAATGTTCAAAGAATTCAATCCTCATCAGACTTAATAGTTCACTGTTTGACAGTTTTCTTACTAGCCTCAAACACTGGAGATTTAGATGCATTCCTCCTTTTAATATGTATATATTAAGCAATTTTATGTGAAAGTACAGAACTATACCTTGTCACTCATAATGTGTATTAGAGATTCCCCTTTTTTGGTCGGTATACAAATCCAAAAAGTGTTTGAGTTACAGCAAAAAGTACAAAATTATTTAAGCTATGATGTTAATATTGAAATTTTGCATTTGTCAGTATTTTTTTGACAGCTTCATAAAACCCAATAACTACATTACTAGGAGGACTTTCATCACCTTTAATTGTTTTAACCTTTTCCCACTATTTCTAGTTATGGTTTGATATATAAAGAAATAGAAAAGTAGTTCTGGAAAACATTAAATAAATCATTAAATAAATGGTTTTTTCCCTCTGCTTGAATTGAGAAAAAGTGTGAAAAAACAATTCTACAATGGTGGGCTATATAAAGTATTTGAATGTTCAAGGCATCATTGCAGGAACATCAGCTAAAATTATCAAAGTTAGGTGCAGAAATCTGGGAGCTCACATTAGATTTCATGCTGGTCCATTCAGAAATTTGAGTCTGCTAACTAGGGTTTATAATGTACTTTTAAGCATTTTTCACTATTCACAGAGGACTGGTTGTCTGCAAGTTTTTTGCTCCCACATAATAACGAAGTCAGCAGAACCATTCACATGTGCAAGTGTTCAGAGCAAACATTAAAAAAATTACATATTGTGAAGGGAAAAAAAAAAATAATGCTCCCTCCCCACCTTATAGTCAGATGTGAAAAAATTCAGAGATAACCAAGTGTAGGTGTTAAGGGAGGAAGGAGGTGCTCAACCAAGGAAACTTTTATAGTAGAAAGACTTATTTTAAAAGATAACTTCTGCATGGAATTTCCTCTTATAGAGGAAATAGAGGCCACCCAAAAGAAATTGCAATAGCAAGAAAAGCTAAGTTATGTAAGCAGAATAGGGAAAAAAAGAGATGTAAGGAATTAACTGTCAGCTCTCGTAAATCTTAGTTCCACTCGGCTCAACTGAACCATGTCAGTGTATGCCAGCCAAGGAAATTACTCTGTGGTTATAAAAAGATTTAGTGAAGAGATAATGGAATTCAATGTGTTTGGGTGTCTAAGTCTCTTCGGTACTCTTCAAAAATCTATCTACTGCCTTTGTATGATGTCTTAGTATTGTGACTATTATGTAGTCTGCACGGTTAATTGATTAGCTCTAATCTAACATCAGTGGCCCTAAAATAGATTCATATCATTCTTTATTTTCACTGCAGCACTGATTTTGTTGAACTATTCATTCTTCTCTTTGGCTCCTATGACACTAAATATTACTATATTCTACCCAGATGACCTCATATCTGGCATCGCACACATGTTGCTAGGGCAGTGAAGATGGGTGATGTCCTCAAATCCTTTCTGTTTTTAACTAAAATGGGCTTTCATGACAAATCTTATTCCATACGAACAGTAATGTTTAGAGTCAGAAATGAAGGGTGGAATTAATCTCACTTAGCTCTGGGTTCCAGACAGTTTAACAGGAGTTTAAAAAGCCAGGAGTTTATTGCAGCTCCTGATTCCCCAATACAAGAAGGCATGTGCTCTGCTCCCTACAGCAGATTAAAAGATGAGTCATCGTCAGGATAAAACCAAACTGAATACATCAAAGTTACTATTGTGGTGGCTTGGAAAGTGCTTCCCTAGTCTATAGTTTTATTCATATCTGGCCTCAAGGTTTTGACTTGGCCAGAAGAACTGAATCAGAAATTTTCTAAGAAACTAGGTAAGGATACTTCAATGAAAAAATGCCTATTCGCGGATGCTGAATCTCTGTAAACCAGTATCATTTACAATAATGTATTTGTAAGAGGGTGAAATATCTGATCAGAAGTATGAAGCCTATCACGCTTAGGGCATTCATGAGAGGTGATGGTCAAAAATAATTCTGTAGTTAAATCAGCAGAACTCCATCTGTGTAAACCAAAGTAAAAAGATCACCAGCAGGCTTTATACTGTGTATTGCAAAAAGAAGAATATCTACTGTCTTTTTCAGAATGTAACATTATGCTCATTTTGCATTTCCACCGAAGCCCAGATGTAATTTATGCCATCTTTTGCATCACTGTTGACAGTGCCCTAATGACCTTTTTTGTGTTACAGCTGAGTACACAATTTCCAGTTTCCCATGACTGGAAATCCTTCATCTTCAAACTCATTAACTGCAGTGTTTAGTTTTTGCCAAGTTATAATATCATTTTAGTCTTACTGATGCCAGATGAAGATGAGAAATTCAGGGGTGCCCTATGACAACAATAAAAATATACACATGAGGCTGACAGAGGAGGCTGGGATTTGAGTCACAAGAAGAGTTTGTTTGGCATCGAGTTTTGGCATAAAAATTGTTTTATTGATTCCTTCTTAAAACAAATGAGTTAGCTGGGACTCCTGTCATTCTCTGCTGTCAACCAGAAGCAGAGCTCAAGGCTTCCAGTTGAATGTCCTCCCTCAGCGAACTGGTGACACAAGTCTGATTGTATTCATGCTGTAGTTGTTTACCCTAAATCAGCAGTCCAGAAGAGAAGTCATATGAAATATAAGTAAATATATGCACTGAAGTGGTCAAGCAGTTGGACTAGATCATCATTGTAGGTCACTTCCAACTGAAAATATTCTATTCTATTCTATTCTATTCTATTCTATTCTATTCTATTCTATTCTATTCTATTCTATTCTATTCTATTCTATTCTATTCTATTCTATTCTATTCTATTCTAAATAATTTCCGTAATACTGCACATGTATGAGATCAATTTTCCAGACAGATTAAAAAACAGTTATTAGTGTTATTGGTGTGTTCCAGATGTTCCAGTGAACAGATGTTTTTAAGAATAGATGCTGAGCAAAAGAGAAATAACTGTCATTGTAAAAGTGGCAGGGTCATTGTAGAATATGTTAGAGACATTATAGAAGAAAATGTTACACAGACTATATAAAAAATGGGAAAAAGGATCAATCAATGAAGAAGCTACATCACGGAGGTCAGAATATGTAAGGATGGGGTAAGGCCAACTTTTACAAAAAACAACAAACATATAGCAAAAGCATTAATCTCACAAGGCAGCCATGCAGAGGAACACAGGAAGAACAGTGGTAGCTGTGCAGGGCGGACTAAGTTGATATTAAAAGGATGACACCCAAAACTCTGTGAATCTTTATATGTCAGTGACGACAGTGTTCATAAAGGTGGAATGACTAATGGAAGTAAGAGTGAAATCATAGAATCATAGAGTCATTTAGGTTGGAAAAGCCCTTAAGAACATTCTATGGTTCTATGATCATCAAGTCCAACCATTGAAATGGGAAATAGTATGTGAAGTGCAAGGAAAACTCAGCATTAGATGTTTTGACCTGAAGGAACAGTGAACAAAGAAAGAATAATATGCATTCAAGATTTCTGGAAAACCAAACAATAAAATAACAGCTCTGATACAAAGGAATTCTAATGCATTTGCCAATTTGGAGTGTTATCATGTGATAGGAAACTAGAAAACCTAGCAGTTGTATATTAAATGTTTAAAAAAAAAGGAGATAAGGTAATTATACTCTTTAATAGTATTACTCAAGGCTTAAAGAAAGCTTTGAAGAAAAGACAAAATAAAATAAAAACAAAATTAAAATGAAAAAAAGTCAATTGAAAATATGACAAAAACACAGACTGTCCAAAATGTCTTGTATTAAAGATCCTCAATCTTCTTTTTCTCATTCAATTAAAATTCAATTTCTGATGAAGAAAACGCAGTAAATATAGTCACATATCTGGACTTTGGTAAAGTATTTGAGGCTGGGTCACAGGAGAAATTTCTTGGGCTGGAGACAGTTAATACGAGAACTGGAACTTGGCTAAGGAATTGCTTAAACGGGAGGCGACAAGCTGTATCTAAACGGGAAGTCTTGGATCACATGGACATTGCAGCGGAATTTCTCGAGGATCAAACTTGGACTAACTTCATGTAATGTTTTCATCATGACATTGGCACAGAAACCCAGAAGTGATCTAATAGAACATGACAACACAGAGTTGGAATTCATTGTCACTGTAGTGACAGATGGAGGTGCCATGGAGAAAGAATTGGATGGCCTTTTGTAAGAGACAGAAACGGGAGAGAATTCAGTGCTATGAAAAGCGAGAACATTTGTTTAGGCAATGCTAAAACTTTCTTCTGGAGGGGTTGGTTGCTCAGGGCTTGAAAGTAACAAAGAAGAAAAGACTGCATACTGGAGACTCACAGCATGACCATGAGCTTCTAGTGTTGCAGAGCTGTGTACAGGCATATGTGAGCCAAAGAGAACGAGAGAAAAAATGCCTGTGTACAAGGTAATGGTAAGACCTCATCTGGTGCAGTGCACGCAGTCTGATACTCAAACAGTAGAGAGATGGATGAAAATGGGAAGAAAATATCAAACAGTACTGTGACATAGAAGTAATTTGAAAACTTCCAAGTACTGGTTACAGTTTGTTTCTTATTGTGAAAGTCAAACTATTCACAGTCTGCCCGTGACAGTGATAACTTTTGTGTTTTAGCCTTTCTGCCTCTGCAGAACCATGGCCAGGTGAAAGCACATCCAATAGCACAGCAAACCTAAGGACGCACTGATCATTAAAGTTTCTTCAAAGATACCACATCGTGCTGAAGAATAAGCAGAAAAGGCTGAAAAAGAATGTTAAACTCTGAATAGTTTTCACTGGGAGATTTTCTGTACAAGCTACTTCACAATCTCGTTGTGTCTATGCATTTTCTATATCCAGCAGTATGATCTGGTATGCTCTGAATCCGTAAAAATAAGTGAATTAATGTGGCAACAGTTCACTCCAATCTTGCCTGAAATTCCATCCAGTCCTTGAAAGCTCAACCATCTCTATGCTCCTATGAGAACTGCTTCTAGTTCATTTCCAAGTTAGACAGACAAATGCAACTATCTTACTTATCCTACTTAACCTTGCCCATCTTAGTTACAGTTTATAAAAGTTTTCCATTCAAAATTATCTGACTTTCTATAAAATAAGAGGTGAAGAATTTTAACTTCAGCAGTTAGTACACTGTGTGCTCAATCCATAAGAATCTAGTGCCTTTATAATGAAGCTAAAGCAGCCTAGTAATATTATTGCTAATAATAACAACAATAATAATAATAATTTTTAAAAATAAGCTGCGGCTGTAATATAAACCTTACGTGTCTGAGAGAAGCCAGTGAACCAGGACTGTAGCATGCTATTTCTTATATCTTTCTTTTCACTAAAGGGTATAAAGTCCTTAGTCAGCCTGATTATTAGATTAGGCAGTTATGAGGAACTGATCTGTCTACTAAAGCCTATATTCTTTATAATTCTGTTCCTCTTGGTGTAGGATATTTGCTAGTTTCTTTTCAGTGTTTTGTTTGAGAACATTCTTCATTATATTTGCTTCCAAAGTGATTTTCCAGTGCTGGGTGATGCTTTTCAGTAAATACTTTATTTCTATAGTTGCTTAAAAATAATTTTTTAAAAAAGCCCAAACTTCAGGGTTACCAAAGTACGAAATAGAATCTGTAAAGTAGTTTCAACTAAAACAAAGAACCAGGGGAAAAAAGAAAAACATCAATTTATCTTTTCTAGGCATAAGCAAATATGTTTCTAATTCCAGTTTGAAATTATATTCTACATTTCAAAAACTGAATTAGATTTAAAGAAGAAAAAACAGGTTTTGAAAAGGGTTCAAGAACTAAACCAAACCTTCCTGGGTGCCCCACAGTAAAGGTTTTTGATCTGGGTATTTTTCCTGTTTAACCTAAAATTCAGATCCTGAACATACATTTTTCTTCAGTTTTACATTTGGCTACTAACACCGAGACCCCAGGGTTAGTTTGGCTCCAGTGACTTGGAGTCTCTTCAGCTGCGAGCAGTGAGAATCAGTAAATACCGAGGAGTATTTCAGCCGGGAGGATTAGTCGTGCCAGTGTTTCCCAGAACAGCTGCTGCAAGACGCTCGCTTAATACCTGCTGCCTGTAAAAAGAATTAAGCAGTAAATGAGGGCTTGCCACAGGACCTGTGTCCAGGTTTAGGAAGCACCCCTGGAGACGCAAGAGCACAGGCATTTTCCTTTCTTCAGCGGTATCTTTGCCCCTCAGTTGGAGTTAGTTATGGCTATGGAAGTAGGTGTTTAAGAGTTTAGAAGAGACAAGGAGAAGAAAACCTGCTCATGCCACCGGTGTTTCTGTAACCTGTGCGTGAACTTTTAAGTTAAGTAGCTTTGTTCATAAGCCTTAGTTATCTGGCATAGAACAGCTTCATCGTTATTGCCAAAAAACCCCATGTGGTTTAGAAAAAGCAGTCAGTCCCCTCAACTCCTCATAGCCCTTAAATATACTAATCCAAGAAATAAATATATAAATGTGTTGTAAAAACTCATATTACCCAAAATTTGTTTTTAAAGGCCCAATTGCTGAGTAGTAAGGCTTGAAGGTCTTTTTCATCAAACTGTTTTGAAGGGATAAAAGAAAAACAGGTCTTATGTGTAGAAAGCAAATACCAAGCAGGGGTGTTTCACAAAAGCTAAGTAGTTTGGTTTTAACAAAACCCTTTTGTGTTTGTTCTCAACTTAGAAATCACAGTGGGTCTGTTTAACAAGTCAGGCTACTTTCCTGATAGAAATAAAAGGCAGATTACACTCCTTCTACAACCTTAGTGTCTTCTTTGAAAGGAGGTAAAAGTGCAGTGTAAACTACAAGAGTAATTCTAAGGAGCTCTATTTTTGTGAGATGAAAACAAAAAGTGAATTCCACCTGGCTGGCTAAGGAAGAAGTGTGGTCTGATGATGGCCCAAGTTCAACTTTTTTGAAGACTTGTCTAAAGTAATCTAATCTCTGTGTCCTGTCTCCCAGCTTACAGGAAGGTGTAATACCAATTCCCTGAAAATTGTCAGGAAGATAAATACACAAAGACTGTGTGATAAGGAAGACATCATATAATTACTGTAGATTCCCAGTTCTTACAATCTAATGAAGGAAGTGCAATGCATTTCATAGATAATGAGCTTTTCAAGCACCAGTCTTGCAGTACTCTGCTGTAGTACCCCACACTTTCTGGGTTTTATTTCTTCTCTTCTAGAGAGAGAGCAAGGGATGCTCTTAACTTACCTTGATGCAGCAACAATATGGTTTCTGCTGTCTCCCTCAGCCAGAGCCCCCTGAATACCCATGTATGAGGCTGCAGTAAGAGCGCCTGCACAATGTAGAAGCACCTAGGTCTGATGGAAAGATCCCAGGGGATGATTTCTTGGGCCTTTCTTTGCCAAACTGTTATGGTCTCCTCTTTTGAGAGAAGCCTTCTGTGGAACAACTCTTAGGTTTTCCAGTTACACACTGGGGTCATTTGGGAAGGGAACCTCTCAAGCCATCTCTGAATCAGATAAGCAAAATGCCATGCCACCTCCCAGTACCAAATGCCAACCTGATGCATCAGTTATTCACTTGGTCCATGAAAGAGACCTGGGGATATTTTTAAGAGAATTAAATGCAGATACCAAAAGCTTAGAACATTCTCAGCATTTTACCAGCCTGGGAAACCCATCAAAACACTGCACAGAGAAGCCTTGCACTTTGTAAAAGCTTTTTTCATGAAATCTTGCTGATCTTACAACATGGTGTGTCATATACGGTAGATTTTCATTGTTAAGTGGGTGGTTTCTTACCTGTCTCTGTGATGCCAAGTCTCATCTTATTATCTCAAGTCTTACAACAGTTGGAGGATTTATGAAAATTCAGCTCCAAGCTTTGTGCTCATATGAGATCCGTTTCCGTTAAAAGTAGATAAAACATCAGCTTCCAGCCTGTGGCAGAGAAAAGCTTGGAAATTCAAACCATAGCAACTTAAAAAATAGAAAGCAAATAAAAGATATCTGAAGACCATGCTTGGAAATCATTGTGTATTTTGAGTCTCTCACGTAAGCCAATGATTGATTTTTCAAGTGTTTGGGAATGGTAACAATTAATTTTGCCTATGGAATTCCTGTTAATATTACTCATTTCATGTTGCTTTGAAACACCTGAGGGATATCTTCTCACCTTTGGAATTTGTTCCTGTTGATTTTTAAATCATCTTCTTTGTTTCTAAGCCTTGACTGATCAAAGCAGACATGAAATGAAGACTGTATGAATAAAACACAGATGACATTGCAACACTTATCAAATGAAATTAAAATTTTCAAATTAAAAACAGTTGGAGATGTAAGAATATTTAGATAAATTCATCAAGAAGCTGACAAGGTGGTTCATTTTCATTCTGCATAAAGGTGCCCCTGACATTTTCTCTTTATTTATTCTAATGGGGTCTTTCAAACGGTTCCTTAAATTCACATTCAGAAACTAGTTTAGCCTTGGCTGCTATTTAAAAAGTATGTCCTAGATTAACATCAACCAGAAAAACTAACTTCTAACTTTAAAGTAGAAAAACTGGGGTGAGGGATGATAATCAACCTGAAATCAGCTGTCATGGGTCTCCATTAGCACAGAGACTGAGAAATCACTGTGGGCAAGTACTTAGGTAATGAAACCTTTTCTAGGAATGGAGCAACCAGCTCTTTTGGTAGTCCAATTTGCACACAGATTATATAAATCCTGGTATCTGCATTTAGAGTTAACAATTAAGCTGATGCCTGTTACACCTCAAGGGTGAATAAGACTAAACAGAGAAACTTAAGCCAAAGGCCAGTCCTGGAATGAGCATCCTTTTCTAACACACATGGTTTCCAGATGCAACATTACCTCCTCTATCTTCATTTAGTACTTCTGACTGAATTGTTTGCTAAATCAATCCTTATTCCTCACGATTCATTGTTTGTTCTTCAAAATATAGTCTGTAATTCAATTTGTGGGTAGTTCAAAAAATTTCTAAGACTAATGGACTTTGTAGACACACAAAAATTCCACATTTTCTAAAAAGAGGAGTCACATTTCTTTAATATAGGTATGATATTTGAAGTAGATGATCATACGATCCAGAAATATTTTCATTATGAGAACTGAATTCTGAAAATAAAATATGAAGTCTACATCTGTATATGACAAATACAGACAGATGTAAATTTATAACTGTCAGATATACTGCTGTTAAATGCAGTATATGCTGTTAAATTCTAAAGCCTGGACTTGTCTAAGTCTAGGCTATGCTCCCACTGCATTTAAATAATTACTTTTTGATGTGTAAAGTGTCCTACTGAGCTTCTCAGGTTTGCAGAATAATAGGATTTTGCAGTGGATATCTGATACAAGCTTGTCCATTTGACTTCCCGGACATTTTTATTGTTACAGCACTCCATAGTGAAAGACAGGTATCAGTTTTCTTGCCATACAAAGCTCCAAAGCTGGAGTGTGGTCTGGGGTTTAAACATTCTTTGCTTTAATGAGACTTTACCGTGCTTAAAACTCAGCATATCGAGCAAGAAGTGAAGAGCTGGAATTTAAATCAAGTATACTGCAACAGTTGAACAAGGATATCTATGAAGAGGGGAGAAAAGACAACAAAGGTTAAACATTACTCTGGATATTTGTATTGAAAACACTTTAAGAGAGTGAGTTTGTTTTAAAAAGCAAGGATTTTCAGTCTGAGCGGGTCCTTTTTCAGTTGCAAAGATTTATATAGTTTTAAAGCTATTTTCTGATATTAAATCTCTTCTTACTTAGCATGACAAAAAGCAAATAAAAGCTGTCTGATGTGCTCAGCAAGAACTTAATCCAGCTGGACTGAATGAGGTACCAATACAATTAATATCTCTTTACCAGGAAATATATTATGTTTTATAGTGTCTTATTTTTCAGAAATTATTCCAATAAAGCATCCTGACGAATATCTAGTCTAGGAGACAGGATTTTTTTCAGCTGTTAGGAATTGTCCAGGCAATGCAATTTCCATTTTGTAGGCTCAGCTGTTAAAACTGGAGATTTTTGGTGCCACCTCTTAGATACCTGATAGCAACTGATTTTTCAGGTCAGTACTCAGCACTCCTTCAAATTAAGACCCCACTAAAGTTACACACGCTGGACTCAAAACCTACTTCTTTTCGGATCTTGATTTTATCATTAGCCACTCACTCTGCACTAAGACAACTTTTCTAAAAATAGCAAGGATGCTGCTGGTCTTTCTTTTACACTGCTTTGTAAAGAACTCAAGAACTGGTATGATTTCCCCCTCTAAGGAAAAAGCAACTACAAAATGCCAAAAGATGACAAAGAACAGCAGTTTTTGAGTAGAAGACTGTTGCTTACCCTGTCTCTGTGGTATCTAGAGTATGTTTTTTTCTGTCTGGCCTTTTTCTCTTGCTACTGCTACTTCCTTGACGAATAATGTTTCAATATACAGAAGGGCTTGAGAAAAAAGTTAATGCTGAGAAAGAACAAGGAGAGATGGCCTCTACTCTAAAGCTTTTGAGTGTCTTCCATTTCTTTCAAAGGTCTGGATGAGACCTTACCGTGGCAAAGCTAAAAGGCTATAAAAGGGCAAAGGCCACTTTATATTTGTACAGGTTTTTTCTTCGTGTGCACCAGGCAATAGTCACTGGATGAGGAAAGGCTAGATGGACCTTTTGTCTGATCTGCAATGGTAACCTTCACATCCTGATTTGTCAGGTTCAAGGCAGTGTGTTTGATATCTGTAGAGAAGGAGGGTAATTTTTGCCAGTCAGCAGTGAATGCTTTTTTTCATTAAATACTTTTTTAACAGTGTCATATGTTCAGAAGACATCAACAACGTAGCTCCAGAAACAAATGTAACTACAGGAATTTATATTAGCTCAGGACTCAGTCATCTTCCTTTCTCCATCATTTTTCCAGGAAGCATCTAGTCATATAGCCATAAAACTAGGAGCCAGGGGCTTATAAGTACTAATTGTCACTCTTTTCCTCTGCAACTTTAGATATTTTGAGGGGAGTAAGCCTCTAAAATCAGCAGTAAGTTTCAGATGTTATTACTCAGATGTGAAATATCAAAACATGGTTTGTAATTCCCATGCATTTTAGTTTATCAAGCATACAAAGGAAAACTGTTACACAAAATATTATACCTTCCAGCCTCAATGGAATATTCATAAACTACAGATTACAACTATACATGAGAAAAAATGCGTATCCGCACATTGCATATTGTATTCTATACACTTTCCATTTTGTCTGCCACTTGAGATAGGATTTCAAAGTGATGCATAACCCTTCATTCACAGTGCTCATGCGAGCTCGCATTGATGGATGAAACTCACGCTCACTATGTGTATGGGAAAAAGCAGTTTATGTAATCCTCATAAATCCTGTAGTGATGTGAGTGCTGTTTCAGCTGAGACATTCTAAGGGAAAATGAAAGATCAGACTCCAACTGCATGTGTTAATTAGATAATATTGCTTTTTGTACCACTGTTATCTCAAGGGACTTGTATAAGAATAGTCAAATGGGTAGTTTATTGGGATATTAACTGATCGTCTCTGGAGGCCTAAGTTAAAGTCCTACCAAGAGTCACATGCGCTTAGTTATGCCTCTTAACTGTCCATTAGACAAAACCATGACTTAATGTGGTAAAATCGGTTCTTTTTGTTCAAGAAGAGGTCAAGGGCTGTACTGACAGAGATAATGTAGTTCAGGCCTGAGATGTGCTGGAAGATTTGGAAGGAGGAATCCAGCAGAGCTTCTTCTCATACTATGCCCTGTTTAAGCAAATGCATCTCCATGGGTTAGTGAGGAGAAAAACTGGAAGAGCACCAGGAACTATTTACACAACTGGAAGCATTCCATCCTCAGTCAAGTGAAGCAAATAGCTGTAAAAGCGTTCTCTATTTCAGCCATCCAAGAACAACACAACAAAGAGGACATCATGAGAAGTCAGTTGCCATGGGCACACAAGTGTCTAACTGGGAGAACACCCACATACACTGAACTTTGGTTCAGCAAATCCTAACTCTAGTTCTTTTTAATACAAGTGTTGCTGTCAGCTTTAAAAGCAACCTAGGAGCTTCAGGGGAAATGTAGAGCCACTGGATAGGTCCACCTCTGAGATGAGACAGGAAAGAAGCAAACACAACATCCAGCTTAGACAGAGGTGGGATACCTTGTTTTCTCACACCAGGCTCCACAGACACTGGTTCCACTTGACTAGCTCTTCAAGTCTGTGTACCTGACCCCTCTCAAAACACAGGCTGCCCAGTGTTCAAATCTCAGGGAGTCTTTAGATAAATTCTGATAGGGATGGATAATTCTTGTAGTTACTTCTAGTACCAGCACAAAAAACTTCTATGAAAAAGTCTTTGGAGGTACTCTGGGTTTTTTAAATCTTACCCATGGTTGTTCAGTTTTGAACATGAGTAACAGGTTTCTTCCTCTGCCTGACTAATTATAAAGCCCAAGGGCAACCGAGCAGAATTTGATGAAACTAGTTGGACAATAAAGTCCTATTATTACACATTTTTAAAACTGGATCAAATGAAAGAAGTCATTTTCTTTGTGGATATTCCGGTATGTTCTTTTTATTTTAGAAACGAATTATTCAGGCTTTTTTCATTTGAATGAGGCATGAACATAAATTCCTATAACACCACAGCTATTCAGTGCCAAATGCAATAAAACCTCGTGACAACAGAAGAAATGATTATTCATTTAATCGTGCCATGATTATTCATCATTTCATAAGTCATAATTCAGGTCTGCTGCCTCCCTTCCTCCCAAGCAAGCTTCCTTCTGTATCTGCAGTGCCTCCAGACTTCTCTGCCACCCGTCATGAAAGAAGGGATTGGAAAAGAGATTCTTAAGTCATGGGCCATGCCTTTCCTCAGGCTTTTTTTGGACTTGCATCCTTCTGAAGAACACAACCCTTTACCAACTGCCAAAGCAGAGGTTTCATCTCAGAGTCCAATGATCTAACCTGGAACACACTTGCCTAAAGAACGTGCTCCACAATAACCTCCCACAACAATTTTATGACCCAGCCAAGACAGATCAAGACTGTTGCTTTTTGGAAAACATGATCTGCAGCTATGTTACTTGGAGATGTGATCTCCAAAATAAGCAATTCGAGTATTTAATCTAGGAACACCTAGTTATTGTAGGTCATTGTTCTAGTTCAGCTGGAGTTAAGCTATTCTCTAAGAGAGTTCTACATGTATATTCAGTTTTGGCTTTAGGAAACATTGTACCATGGGAGTTGTATTTCTTCAAATAAAGTATATCACAGAAGACACAGTGCAGAACACCGTCTTACTGTGATATCACCAGGCAGTAAAAATAATAGCATCTACCCAATATATACTTTGTCGCTCTCTGATTGGTCTTCTTCAGATTTCTCCCTTCTTGCATTCCCAGAAAATCCTAATGTGCCTCCCATCAAGTATTATTGCTTCACTGTATCAGGAAATCATGCACCAAATACGTAGCTACAATATGAATCAGAAGATACAGAGAATTTTCAGAATAAATAAGTAGCAGAATATTGATGTGTGGACACAATAATGAGACCCTGAACAGTGTAGTATACCTGATAAAATTGAGAAGCTTGGATTAGGTTAGGTTAGATTAAATCTAAGAACAAGATTTGCAGTGAAAGCCGGGCAATTTTTTTTTTTTTTTCTCCTTTTTTTCTTGATAAATGGTAGCTCTCTCGAGTTCGGTGTCCAGAAAATTTTATGAGGTTGGAAGGAAAAAGGTTAGTTTCTTAAATCTGCCTTAAAGAGAAACAGAAACAATGTCTCCTTTTTTACTCAGTAATCACAGGATTCATCCAGAATTTGGAAAACACAGAATCAAATTTTGTTTCTAACAACAAAAAGTAATTCAAATCTTTCTCCTCCCAGAGCAATTCTCTCACTATTCAATAAACCAGGGTGTGATTTCAAGTGAATATGGCAATCTTATAATGTCAGACATTTTAGAGGTGTCCTCCAGTTTGTCCTTTGAGAACTTTGAGTTAAATATGCATTATCCCATATAAAAATATTAGCACTAGCTATCCCGCCCACTTTTTTTGAGACACTCACCTGGGAAGTGATAACTATGCTCCACTATTCTGAATGTTTATTTATAGAAAGTGGAAGAGCTCAACCTTGATGCTGCCATGAAGTTACACGTATAGCATTCTTCTACGGGTGATGAAGTAGGTTCAAATATCCTCAGGCAGAGTGATGCATTGAACCTGAATCTGACCCTGACCCTAAAAAAACCTTGAATCCTGCCAAAGGGTTTGATAGCCTATACTGACAGGGTATTGAATCAGGAGGGTCAAGCTGTTTTCCAGTAGTAGCTTTTTTCAGAAGAACTCTAAGTCTATCTCTTTTCTTTCAGGTTGGTTTTTGAACAAAATAACAGGTTTTCATTTTTTTGCCTTTCCAGATCTGAACTGATTTTCCTCCTGTACCTAGTCCTATACCATCATCTCTCTCTCTCTCTCTCTCTCCACCCTTTTGATTCAGTTGTGGAACTAAAATAAATTAATTACAGCTCTATTATTTTCACAGCCCCCTTGCAATCTATGCCAGCTGTCTAATCGTTACCGAATCTTTTGTGGGCCTCACAGTTGAGACGACTGCAGGAAAGACTGGAGGAAGGAGAGGGCAAAGTCTACATGGTATTTACAGCTGTGTCCATCAACGCACAAGGGTGGCACAGAACATCACCCCAGGCTATGTCACTTGGGACTGGAGTGATAGGCCACAGAAATCCAAACTGAATAGGGATAAAGCTGATGCTTTGATGGCAGGAAAGAGATGATGGACACAGGATGACCTGTCTGTGTTCAGTCTTGGTAGGACAAAAGGAGGCTACCCCATGGATGCCAAAAGCCTGACTCTTGGTAGTCAAATCAGCTTCAAATTAAGGTGGTATAGTTTTCTTGTCAATCACATATAAAACAGGACTTCAGAGAAGCAGTCTAGTGCCTCTGAAGAGGCTGTACTGTACAAGAATAATATGTGATATGTTTTACTGACTTGGATGTTTTGGGGTACTTCTGTAACTCAATTCCCCTCCTGTTTTTATGTAACATTTACTGGCTGTTTTCCCTTTCCCAACACCAGAACAATTCATGCAAGAACACAGCCAATTTTTCTCTATTAAAAAAGAATCAGGTTTGTAAGAACCATAAAATTCTGTAAAATATTTAGCCAAAATGTCTCTCAGTGATCAGTTAAAAATTGTTCCCTCATTAAAAAAAGGCATATCTTCAGTTCAAAGGAAACAACATGCCATCTAGTACTATGCTTTCAAGAGATGCAGAAGTGCTAAATTAGACTGGCTTGTGATATTAACATAATGCTCACATTACATGTTTGTACTGTAAATGATTCCCATGACTTGGCCTTTAAGTCGCCTCAGCTACTGCAGCAGAACAAAGTAGTGCAGAAACAATGAAGAATTTTCACATACACTTCCAATGACTGTGGCAGTGGCCTCATTGCAGTAAACACAGAGAGGGTTACAGTCTCAATCTGGACAAATTTGCCAGTTAAAACCATTGCAACTACTATCTCTGTCAGAGAAGACTGAATGGCTATTTAATTTCTTTTTTTTTTTTTTGTTATTTTATTTGGAAGTTACTGGGAAGACTGTGACAAGTAATATCCCATTGTTACACTGTCATTAAGTCACAGAGGTCTAAGCCAACCCTAGGGAATTCTTAAGAGCTTTGCTTATTCTGCATGCCCAAGTGTGTGAACAGAGCTTAAGAAATTGGGTTTCATGTGGAAAAAAATGCTTTTCTCCCATAGCTTTGTGGTAATTGACTTTGGGAAAAAGAGGACTTTAATTTTGCAAGTTTTAGGTCGTTTAAGAAAGCTGCAATAAATATACTGAGTAAAATTATCTGCTCTTGATAGCTGCAATCTTGGCATGTTCTTAAAATACCCACAGTCTGAGTAACCATGCTGGTCATCTATTGAAGCTGTGGTGGGTTGACCTTGGTTAGATGTCAGGTGCCCACCAAAGCCATTCTATTACACCCCTCCTCAGCTGGACAGGGGAGAGAAAATATATCGCAAGGTTCATGGGTTGGGATAAGGACAGGGAGAGATCAGTCAGCAATTACCATCATAGGCAAAACAGACTTGACTTGGGGAAATAAGTTCAATTTATTACCAATCAAAATAGAGTAAAGAAATGAGAAATAGAAGTAAATCTTAAAACATTTTCCCCCCACCCTTCCCTTCTTCCCAGGCTCAACTTTACTGCAGATTTTCTCCACCTCTTCCCCCCATGCAACACAGGGGGATGGGAAATGGAGGTTGTGGTCGGTTCACCACAAGTTGTCTCTGCTGTTCCTTCCTCCTCAGGGGGAGGACTCTTCTCATGATCCAAAGTGAGCTCCTCTCTCCATGGGTCCACAGGTCCTGCCAGGAGTCTTCTCCAGCATTGGTTTCCCACAGGGCCACAGCCTCCTTCGGGCATCCTCCTGCTCTGGTGTGCAGTCCTCCATGGGCTGCAAGTGGAGATCTGCTCCACTGTGGACCTCCATGGGCTGCAGGCGAATCTCTGCTCTGGCACCTGGAGCATGTCCTCCCCCTTATTCTTCACTGACCTTTGTGTCTGCAGCGTTGTTTCCCTCATACATTATCTCTCTTCTCTTTGGCTGCAGTTACGTGGGTTTTATTCCTCCTTCTTAACTCTGTTCCCCAAGAGGCGCTGCCATTGTCACTGATGAACATGGCCTTGGCCAACGGTGGGTCCATCTTGGAGCCGGCTGGCATTGGCTCTATCAGACATAGGGGAAGCTTCTAGTAGCTTCTTACAGAAGTCACCCCTGTAGCCCCACTGCTACCAAAACCTTGCCATGCAAACACAATACACGAGCTTTGTGCAATCTGCAAGCTATGGTTACATTTTTAATGACTAAAAAGCCAATATTCACACTGTATATATTCAAGACATAATGAAGTCATGCTGCACTTTCCCTGCTCCATCATGAAATTCTTGAGAGAGAGTAAAAAAAATTTAAAATATTCAGTGTAGTATTTTTATTTCTTGGGAAAAAATATCTCTAGGGGAGGCCATATTGTATTGTCTTAAGGCCCAGCTTTAATGAGTGGAATTTCAGGATGTTTGAGGCCTACTGGGACTCTGTTGTTTGTTTGTGATCTTACCCAAGTTGGCTGGTTTGGAGCAACAGGAGGTGGTGTCTGCAGAAAGATCTGGTATTCATGTTAAAGTTCACTTCTTTACCAGAGTGACTTTAACAAAAAAGGAAAGGAAACTTACCTCAGGTTCATGGTAAAAAAACCCAATCAAACAAACAAGAAAAACCTTATGAATGCTCTTAGAGTTTTTGGGTTACAAGTCCTTAATTTGTTTTCCCTGTAGAATATTTATAGTGGGACAGTTTCAATCTCTTTGCAGAAAAACATTGTAATATTAGTATCAGAAAGAAAGTGATTTTGCTGGAGGTAGCTTTATTTTTAATTTTCACATTTCAAGGGTCTGACCCTTCTCTTTAATGCCTTTATCATTTGAGTTATTACTCTGTGGAGACCACTGGTCCAAATTCAAGCAATAAATTTGACATACTATTTTGTACACTTTTTTGGTGGTTTTATGCCTTTCATGGATTTTTTTTCAGAACTACATCAAGTACAAGGTGCTTGTTCATATTTTCAAACTCTTATGAGTATATTTCTAAAATTTTGCACATCCCAAAGGAGATGTCAGACTCTACCTGTTATATGGTAACAAATTTACCAGCAGCTGTCTTTGCAAAATTATATTTCTGGCATTGTTTTAAGATTTTCCTAACCTATGGCACAAAAAATCAACTTATTAGAGAGTATTGAACATTTATGGGGTGTGTGAATGAGTGTCTGGGAAAGATCAGGCTTCCATAAGGTGGATCGGCCACCAGTGGAGCTGGAGAAATGTGTTTTGCTCCATTCTTGTCCTACCTCATCACTTGTTTTTTTGTATGAGAGCTGAATGAACTTTTTGAGTGTCCACTCTCCAACAGAAAAAGTGAAAGCCACCATTATAGGCAATGGGAAAGATCTACATGGCCAATGGTATTTTCTTTATCATTTTTTAAACCAATACGTATCTCTGCCTAAAAAGCAAAACTAACAATCCTACCTTACTACCTGTCGCGGTTTAGCCCCAGTCAGCAACTGAGCCTCACGCACCCGCTCGCTCACTCCCCCACGGTGGGATGGTGGAGAGAATCGGAAGAATAAAAGTGAGGAAACTCATGGTTTGAGATAAAGACAGTTTAATAAATAAAGCAAAAGCCGCGCACGCAAGCAAAGCAACACAAGGAATCCATTCCCCACTCCCCATGGGCAGGCAGGGGTCCAGTGATCTCCAGGGAAGCAGGGCTGCATCGCGCGTAATGGTTTCTTGGGAAGACAGACACCATCAGTCCGAACATCCCTCCACCCCTTCCTTCTTCTTCCCCCAGCTTTATATACCAAGCACGATGTCATATGGTATGGAATATCTCTTTGGCCGGCCTGGGTCAGCTGTCCCGGCTGTGTCCCCTCCCAGCTCCCCGTGCACCCCCAGCCTTTCTGCTGCCAGCCCAGCACAAGAAGCTGGACTGTCCTTGACTACTTAGCAACAACTCAAAACATCAGCACATTATCAGCATTTTCTCATCCCAAATCCAAAACACAGCCTCACACCAGCTTCTGTGAAGAAAATTAACTCTACCCTGGCTGAAACCGGGACATTACCTGTTCTCAGTATTTAAACCAGGCTTCATTATTTCTTTCCTCTTGACCATCACTTTCTTGAAAAGCTCCTTTTAAATACTGTCAAGGCTATGCCAATACAGACGATGCTTCTCCAGGTGATGCAGTGTTTCCCAAATTTTTCTTACTCTGGTCTGATACTCCACTGCGTTCCTCTGTTCCCACTTTTCTTGTGCTTCAGCTGCAGACTCTCTGGCTGTGTCTGCATTACAAACAGTGGACGAAGACTTTTCTGTGCTCCTGACCTCCAATGGCATGGCATGGCCTGCCTTCACACACTTCATCTAGCTTCTGTCCAAAGAAAACCAGGGTGAAAATACCCAAACTGCCCATGGGAAACAGACACAGACACGTGCTGTCTCCTGAATGGTGCCCAGATATTGTCTGGATGATACTAAATGGCACAAGGCAAAAATCTGGCAGGGAGCATGGCAACTGTTAAATAACATAGATATTGGTGTGCTCATGGTCCAACTTGCTCCCTGGTCATGGCTTTTTAGACAATTTTCTAGTATAGACATAATCTCTGGGGCTGGGACTAACTTCTATTTTTGTTGGTGAAACAGTGTTAGCCCAACAGGTTCTTTATGACTGACGAAAGCTCTTTGGAATGATGGAAAAAGTATCCTATTACTATAGTATACTTCTGATTTTTCTGGGAAATTTAGCTTGTGAAACTAGAGTAAGATGAAATGGAGTTTGTAGTGATTTTTTTTCTGTATTTTAAGAAACTATTTTTATTTTTCTTTCTGTAACCTGAAACGAAAAGACTTGGAGTCTTCGAACTAAAACTACTAAAAATGTCCATATTATCTTCTGTTCTACTGGAAAACAGAGAATCATTTTTCTTTCTGAGTACCATCGAAAGTGTGGCTGTCCACACAGCCCCTGTCAAGAAATAATATGGATGATCTAAGAGAAAGAAAAGCAAATCAGGAAACTGCCTGCAGAGATAAGAGGGAGGAGGATTTAAAAGGATAGTGTTTCCATAAATCAAGGCAACCGGTGACAGCTTTAAAGTAAGGGTCAAAAACATTGCTAGAGGTGTCACTTGGATAAGAATTTAATCCAAGTTTCCATCTCTCTGCCTTCAGTGCTTGTTCAAGTGGAAGTTAAAGATCTCATGGCATTATTTCAGGATCATAAGAGATTGATATCCTGCCCAAATTCTCTCTTTCAGGATCATCAGACACCTCTGCACCAGTATGAATACACGCAGATTTATGCGATTGCTGTAAACAAAGGAGCACATTTGTCTGCATACCATTGTTACAGTTTATTCAACTTGTTTGCGTAGCAGCAGAGAATGTTAAATCAGCAAAAGAATGCTGGGCAGTGAAAAGAGACAAAAAATATAATAGAACTCTATCAGAGAGGATTCCAAGTAACCTTTAAAACTGAGCATCAGAGTATCCCGATACCTACTGACCCAACTAAGAAGTGTTGCACAAATTTCTCGAAAATTCCTTGTGATGCACTGTATATGGCATTATGTTGCCACATCCTAATAGAAATGAATATTTCCACCTCAAAAAGAAAATGACATTTATACCATTCTCTTGTGAGTCCAAAACCAAAGAGCTGAAATGCCAACATTATAATTTAAGGATTCAGATTTTGCATTGCCTTACACAGAATAGCCTTTACTCACGGGGACATCCTTTAATGTAGGATTATTTTCTTGCAAGTACATTCAGTTGGTAGGTTTTGAAATGGAAGGTATATGAGATAACAGGCCTGAGGAGTAGGGAAATGGTGCTCGTGTTTCAATGAAGCAGAAGCCAAACACTTGTGCTACTCCCACAACATATCATCAACAACATAAGTAGGAGCTCTGATGTAAAAATGTAGAAAAACCCCTTTAAACTGATCTGTAGAAAGCAAAACTCTAGTTTAGGCATGACCCAATCCTGATTCATCCTTTCTTAATTTTCCTGGAAGTCAGTCGAGTTGCTAATGAACTTTCATGAGTAAGAAATTTATCAAGTGAGCTATTTTTGAAAGTAGATAAAAATGTTTTCTTATTGCTTTGTTTAAAAAAAGCAAAAGGGATTCTGTGTTAATCTTATTTACATAAATTATTTTAGCAGATATATACAAACTAGCTAGTGAAGCATGATGCTCAAAAATGGGAAACTGCAGGCAGTGCTAATATGATTTCATTTCTGTAATGTTGCCATGAGTCTTACCCTTCTATTTTCATTATCCAAATGGAAAAGGGGGAACAGAAAGGTCAGGGACGTGACATTTTTTAGTATTAATAGCAAAAAGGAAACTAACTCAAAGGCACTTAACAGCTGGAAAAATTGAAAATTCTGAGTCTGATTTTCCTCTTACACCAGTTTTACACCAGCAGAACTAACTCCATGGGATCAGGCTGTTGGACAGGTCTCAGGGCATGCTTCCCAGAACAATGATGAAGTGGAAAGGAGTTTCTTTAGGTGGCTGAGTTCCTGTCTGAATGACTATTTGAATGCTAAATAGGTTTTGCTGTATTTTTATGGTAGATAATCTGCAGTCTTGCATAGAAGCCTTTATTATTCAAATCTAAATATAAAAAAAATTTTTGGAGGACTCCTTTGGCCTCCGTTAAGTTAATTCTTGACATATCCCAGTGGGGTGAAAGTAGTTCTTTCTGAAGGGAATAATATTGCAGGTGGAAGTAGGAATTTAAGTGGCTGCTCTAAGGAAACACACAAGCTGGAGAGGTTACGATGGGGGGAAAAAATCTCATATGCCAATTTGCACAGTCCCTGGGGTGGCAACAAGAAGATTTGCATCTGTGTGAGATGATTTCAGTTTCAAATTGAAACACATGTGTTAGTGAGTTTGAAGCAAACTGACAGTATCTTTTAAATAGAACTGGAAATTATGAGCAGCAGGAATGGCATGACCCTACAGAGCACTAGTCTATAATTTATTTATTGAAATACCAGTCAAGGAAGAATAAATAACATTGAAACAGTGGGGTTTCTTCCTAGGTAACCAGTAAATAACTGGGACAAAAAGTTTCCTGATCAATGCTTCAGTGATTCCCCAGATTATGGTAACTGCCTTTGCTTTGATAGCAAATTTCTGGAGGACACTGAGAGGCTGCTTTTCTGAAAAGGTGTTGAGGTGGCAGAAAGGCTTAAATATTTGAAAAGTGTTCAGCTGCAGTCAGGACAACTAAATGCAGGTTCAATACTCCAACTAACTAACCTATGATTTCTTACAGTGATGAAGCTGTCAGGATTAATTCAGCAAGATAGGAGAAAACAGTCAAAAGGGTCATTACTGATGCACGGTATGGTTGGAATTATTTGAAAGAGAAATTCAGCATATAATGATATTTTAAAGTATGCAAATCTATACCATTAATAGAACTTTGAATTCAAAGATTTTTAGTTTATTGTTTTTACATTTCATGCAGATTTTACATCTTTCTTCATTGCATGTAGGTTGTAACAGTTTGCTTTTACATGAATATTGTAAATGATCTTTAAAATAGTCATGGGCAGCACAGCTGGAGACAGTAGGTATCACAGCTGTTTGTTTGGGAATTTGTTTAAGCCCTTATGGCACCTCACTGATGAATGCATCACTCTGTAAATAAATCCCCTGCCATTTTTCAACTGTTATTCTGTGTTATCCAAGAGTAAAGGGAAGCAGAGTGTCAAAATGTCAGTGAGAGGCAAGAAAGAAAATATCACCTGTGCTTTCTAAAGAAATAAATTACTTTCTATGGAAATGCTGTATTAAGAAACAACTCTTCAGGTAAATTACATTTATTTTAGAATCTTCATTGAATGTTGATGAGATTGAAAAGATTCAATATGATGTTTCATGTGTTTGAATAAGTGAAAATATATAATAATTATCCCCCTAAAAAAGAATTTTATTTGGGATACAGCCAAAAAATTGCTTGCTGATCTGAGAAAAAATATTTTGTTTTGAAATGAGAGAAAGAGCTCTTTTGAGCAGTGAACAAAGAAACCAATCTTTCGCCGTTAGCTGCAGATTTCAGAGCACTCCAAGCAAGAACCATAGTTCCCATATTGCAGGTAGGGCGGCAAATTGACTTCAAGGCAACTGCTCTGCAAGTCCAGGATCAGTGTGGGAACAGAGCTGGAACATGTCTGGTCCCCCCAGGAGGGTGAGGCCAGGCTGGTTTAACGCAGCTACTTTCAGTACATTGAGCTGTCTGTTTTCTATGACAGGGAGCTCTCTGTGGGTTAAGTTACTCAACCATGATTAAACTGCTTGCAGTTTGGAGATCTCCCCATTACACACTGCAGATCACAGCGCGGACTTCAGATTTCACATTTGAAACCTTGGCTTCAAATCACAGCCTGGTGCTCTGCAGTCTTCCCACAGGGCTACTTTGTGGTGTTTTGTGCAAACGTGGGTTCTTGGTCATGAAGCAGTTACCTTTTCAGCTTTACTCATGAGTTTCTGCCTCCAAGCCTCTTTGTGCTCCTGCCTCACATTTGATGGGCACAGACGACTCCTGCTCTCCCATGCAGGAGGACACAGGTAGGTGACCCTCATGGGGCTACTTGCATTTCTGGAAGCTGTTCAGGCTTTGTGATGAGGCAAGGTCACAGTTTGCCTCCCTCTTCATCAGCTGGTGGGAACGGATGGCAGGCAGCTCTCGTCTTTAATAGCCAGCACTAAGCAGAAAATAATCAATGCCTGTATGAGAGCTGGCATCAATCATTTTCATGCTCTCAGGGAAAATGTGGACCAGAGTTTGACTCCCGCCCTGCCCCAGGAGCAGCTGTGCACTGACTCACTGGGTCTGTGTATATATTGCTCAGACTCACACTAGCTTTACAATCGAGCTTAATGCAATATTTTTTAATAACATATTTTATAAAATTCTCTTCTGTTTCTCCAGTTCCTATTTTCCAGGACAGTTTAAGTATGCTGGCTGCATTACTGAAGTCAGGCTTTGGTCGGTTGGCATTCCTCTCCCTGGGGTGATTTGCTGGGTTGCTCTTCTAGTGCCTGTGCTGCTACGCTGTGGGGACCGAAAAGTGCCAGAACAAATGCAGGAAGATGTGCCAGCTCTTGGTACCCGCTGAAGAATCCCGAAGTGACAACAACATTTGGCAGAAACAGAAACATTGTTAATACAGCAAGCCACTAAAATCTGTGTTTAATCATCAGAGCACCATCTCCTCACATTTGCAAGAGAACTTTCAAATGAGAAGTGAAACGAAAAGGCAAATTGAAGTGTCACACAGGGTAGGAACAAAGTATGTGTTCAGAGGTTTAACTCCTTAGAGCAGAACTCTTCTTAAGCCACTTTTGTTTTACAAGTGTGAAAATATCATGCTCAGACGTACGTGTTTTTATTAGAATGTGAGTGAAATGACCATATTTCAGCTAAACCCCCAGACGCACACTAAACCATGCTTGTGTTGAAAGCATTAAAAAAAAAATGGGGGTAGAAAAGACCTATTAATGTTATTTCTGCTTGTTGCCAGCACAGAATTCTTTCCTACAGAGCATTATCTAGTATTTTGGGTGGGATAGCGGAGTCACTGACAGCTCACATGAAGACAGCTCCTTCTTTTGCTGTGAATAGAGAAACTTTCTCATCCACACTAACATACTGCCCCAGATTTGTGTGTATTTGTCTGTAGGTCTAATCTGTAACTTCCCACCACACACCACTGAAAAGGAAGTTTCATACTCAGAAATTGCTGCAATAGTATAGGAATGAGAAATAGTCAGAAATGACAGATACAAAGGGCATACTGGCTTGCTTCTAATATTCCTCCATGTCACAAGAGTGTTTCAGGGGTTTATTGTTTGGTTTTGTTCTGTTCTTGCCAGGTTAGGTAAGTCAGTTGTTGATTTTAAGGTACAATGAGAACACACGACAACTGGAGTTGCGAATGTGCCACTCTAAATGGAAATGTGAACCCTAGTTTTCCATCCCAAATCTGCAACGCTATGAACACAGCTTCCAAGAGTACAGTAAAGATCTTGGTTAGGCACTTAAGCACATACTTACCCAGGATTAATCAGTGTTTCTCACTGAAGACTGGTGAATTTACAGCAACTGAGGATGGAGACCCTCTTCTTAGTCATTGGCAGTGGAATGATTTCTTTCTACTGAAATGCAGTGGGCAGTTGTGAAAAGTTTGCCAGATAGAGTTGAAAAGAGTAAATAAAGTGCTGTATGTGTAATCCTTCAGCCAGGCAGTTATATAGGCCAGGTTAAGTTTCTAGGGATCATTAATAAAAAGCAGTTATACCCCACAATGAGGATCCTGGTAAAACTATAGTGAACTATTTATGTGCTCAATGAACTAAACTTCAGTCCTGCAATCAAGGAGACAAAGAAACCATTTTCTGAAGGAGGATTTAGAAATGGGCAACAATAAAATAAATAGAATAAAATATGATAAGAAGTTGTTTTTTGTCCACAGTACTTGCAAAAAACATTTAAAGTGTTCTCCTTTAATTTCTTGGGAAGACAACTGTTTGGGCAACTGGCTGCTTCCCAGACACTCTATATTAATGCTCCATTCACAATTTGCAATTTCCAGGGCTTTGAAAACAGTCCTAAACTTTAATAAGGACATATCTAAGTTAGAGCTGACCCAGAAATGTGAGCTGTCATTCACTGTACGGAGTTGCTCGTGCTCCACTAATCGTCCCTATTTTCCAGTGATTTCTGCATTTTACTGAGAGTGTATGTAGAATGAAGGACCACACACAGTTCTTCCTGCTAGAAGGAGACGTAATAGTCTCTTCGATGTTTCCTTATGGGTTGTGACTATTGCACCTCTAAGCCACAAAATGTTGTCTTAAATTAGGGTAACACCTCAGCCCAGGCATGCCTAAGCATAACTAGTTTGTTCAGACTTTCATAGATTATTATTACAGCTATAATTTCTTCCAGGTTACAACAAGCTTACTTAAACAGAAATGTTCCCAAACACCTTAGCCCAGAAAAATGCAGATTGGACATGATTCATGCTTTCTCCTTGGACCCTTTAATTTAGCTCACATTTTCACCATTAGATTCAAATGAAGAGTTCCTCCATGCATGGGGTTTCCTTTACTGTGAATGTCTCCTGGTTTGTTTTGTGTTGGGGTTTTTTATTATTATTTATTTTATTTTCAGGTTTCAAACACCAGAAGTACATGTCTGGAAATATCAGGCACTATTACAAGTTAGACAGAAAGAGGCACACAATAAACTCAAATCACATCAAAGATTCCCAGAAAGCCCAGTGTCAGGCAGAACATAAACATACTGTACCCATACTTCTCAAAGATGAGCTTTCAGTTCCTTAATATAACAAACAGAGGAGCAAGAACAAGTTCTTGGCCAAATTCTATCTATTTTTCCAAGAATTCTGTGGCCTTGCTGAGTGAAAGCTGAGCTTTTGAGGAATAGGGTAAAAAAAGGAGAGAATCCTGACCCTTATAAGCACCCAATATATCTGTAAAAATCAGACAGTAAGGGATAAATTTTGTTTTGTTACAAGAACAAGATTGTTTATTGGCTTTATTGAGTTGTCCTGGTATAAAAAAAAAATCTAACTCTGCCTTGATGTGAACAGTTGTCTCCCAAATATGCACTTTGCTTTCCAAAAGCTGCATTGTGTACTTTTATATAACGTTAGCATTTCTCTTAAATTGGATAAATACACATGAACGGAAAAGGTTTCATGCAAATGAAACTAAGAACACATGTTGTATTAATGCAAAAATTGTGCTGGCCCATTTTGTCGCCAGAGGGGTCTCTCCACACCTGCTATTACTTCCATCAAAACTGAGACCAGCCTCCCATCAGGTGGCCTGGACAGATTTCCATTTGGAACTGCTGTCTGACCAAGTCATTAGACAGCAAATAGCAACACTGTTGGACTGAGCACACTCAGGAATGTTTTTGACTGTAAAGCACGAACCCAAAAACAAGGGTCAGATGGTCTCTAGGCTATTAGCATGGAGTGCTATCAGCTACTGTTGTCCACTGCTAACTTATACCAATACACTATTCACCTTCAGCTCTGTTCTCCTGAATCCGTATATTTGAATGTGGTTAGGTGCAAAGACTGTCCCTCTGCAGGGCTATTTAGAACTATCAAAAGACTGGTATAAATAAAAAATAATGATTGTGCAGATTTAGATTGATTAAAACGTGTCTAAATTTAAGAGTATAAACACAGACTTTTAAATACTCAGTAGGTGTCTGAGATCTCATAATGATCAACAGAGGTTTTGATAATGTGGTTGACAGCACCTGGAAAGCTATTCAGCTCCTCTTAGAGTAGACACCTATGGCATGATCCATTTGCCTGAAAAGAGGTATCCAGTGTCATTCAAGACACACTGGCATACAAGAACAGGGAGATGCATGCTCCTATAGAGTGATAGCTGGAGCCTATGTGGGATACTGTAAAATATGTCAAATAGCATTAGACTCCTATGTTTAGACAACCTGGCATTTGACCAGCTGTGATCTCTAGCTTCTACTGGATTCAATTAATGTATCTAAATCTAAGTGTCTGACATCAGCTGAAATGCCCTAGGGAGTCTGAGACTGTTGTACGGGACTGGAAGAGACAGCAAAGTACTTAGAGGAGAACCATGTCCTTCTCAGTTGGCAGATGGAGGCCACGTGGCTGCCATAAGGTATCTCAAATGCCACCAAAGACCTAACATGCCCTAGATCTCCATTGATTGCCATGAGAGGTTGAACAATGTCTCTCACTCACCTGGAGATGCTTATATCATCGACACCCAACTTTAGGTGTCCACATTCAGACCTGAGTTGTACCAATAATAGTTCTAACTAATCGCTTTGTTGAAAATATTCTTTTGTTTCATCTCACCTTTTAAATTCAAAGTAAAAAATTATATTTTTATTTGAGGTTGCACAGCACAACATTATCCTGGTTTAGGTCATGGAAGTTATTGCAAGAGTAAGGAAATGTATGTGATTTCCATTCAGAAATCTATCCTTTAATCCCTTTTCAACTGAATTTCTGCTTATTCTAGCATATATTTTCTTCTTTAGTTTGTCTGCTTGAGATAAATAATGCAGAGAAATTAGCAAAACTGTGGACTACTCATCCAGTGATTTGGAAGTATATTTTTTAAATCAGACAGTCATCAGTTTGCTAGAATCAATAGAAACCAGAGCACCTCTAATTGTACAGAACATAAAGTAAAATGATTTTTAAGATTCAAAAGTAAAAGGAGAATGTCAGGATAACCATTCAACATTATAATTAAAAATGAATGATGGCTGACAGATTGCGCATAAAAAAATGCAAACATAATCATGATCACAGTTAGATGGTGCACCTTATGCACAGTGATATGAAATAAGCTTAACAAAAGAACAAGATCTGGAAAGAAATTAAAGAGGATTTTGCACTGCTTGATATAAAAATGAGCATGAAATTATAGATGGGAAGAAAAGAAAAGAAATTATCCAAAGATCTCAGTTCTTTAACTAAAACGGTGTTTGGAATAACAAGCCTGCTGATGCTCTATATCCCATGCAATGTTTCTCCAATTCCCATTTGTTTGTTCCCATTTTACTTGAGGTATTGTTTTGTTTAATTTAGATTGGGCTGTATGGAGTTTTATCCATGTATCAGGTAACCAAACTTAAACTTGACTGGACAGAAAACAGTTATCCAAACTCTAGTCATCACCACTGACTGAAAATTCTCAGTGAAAAGAACAGAGTGGTTGTTTCAGGCAAGTGAAACATGAAGCTATTAGGTTGGCTTGCTCTGCTAGATTTCAGAGGACCATATGAAACAACCTTAATTTAAGGAAAATAAGTCCTAGTCAGTGGAATTTCTTATCCAGTGACTGACAGGGAGTGTTGGTTGACTCTCGGTATGTATAGTAAGAAGACGATGTGAGTTTCCATTGTAATACTTAGATCTCCAAGTCTTTCAGGTGTCAGTATTCATTAATCCTGCTTGCTTCTCTGTGAATTGAAAACATTTAATATTAAAACAAATCAACTGAAGTTTTCTAGAGCCTCCACACTCAGGGAAACATTACGGAAAAATTGTCTTCCTTTATGTTTTAAAGACACAGTATTATTGAGGTTATAGGAATGCTAATGGATAGCCCTAGAAACATACACGCTTCTAGCTGTAGTCTGTCACCTGCATTAGGAATAGTCAGCTTAAACTCACTTTATATTTAATGCACTGTACTCAATGGACAATATCGTAATGGGGGATTTGAATCACCTTCTGGACATGTCACTGCATAGAGGGACTCTAGACTGCAGTATCTACAGAATTCCACTATGTATGTGTGGTGACAAAGGTAAATCTTGTTACCTGTAGTCTGGAGTTCAGGTTGTCTCAGCTCTACAGAAAACTCCTCGCACTTGATACTCTCAAAAACCACTATTTTTTTTCATTCACGGCATAGAATGTTAAAGTATTGATTTACTGTGAGTGAGTCTTTGGGTGAATATCCATACTTTTACGATTGTGTATAGAGGCAATGGTCTACTGTTGCTGACTGGGTTGCCAATGCTTAATAATTCAAAATACTAACCTAAATTTAGAGAAAAATACAGAACTGTAAAAGGCATCAGGACATACCAAAAGCAGATTATTCTCTCACTCATAAAATATAAACTGTACTAATGCTATTGTGTAAAACATTTAGATAATGATAGATTCTAACTGCAGAAAAGGAAAAATCAAGCTGTTACAGTTGAATGGCTTACACATAGATTTCAATTAATGTGACCTTCATTGGACTTTATAGTTTGGGTTTTTCTCATTAATTTGTGTAACATTATGTTCTTACAACAGACTATTCAAGTTAACTGAGTTACCACTGGCAATACCTGAAGAGGCATTACCATTTTTATTCCAAACGTTTAAATAACCTCTGTAATGGGTCACTTGTTAGCTCACTGCTCAGATATCAGCCTGCTCCATGCTCTACTTATTATGAGCAAGGATTTGTTATCCAAGTTTTTATTGGGCCTTTGCTACGTACAAATCTTGTGATGAACACAGTGTCAGAGACATGTATTTTCCAAACTAAACATGACAAATGTACTTCATCACATCACATGGCAAAAAAAAAAAAAGAGATTTAACTGCTTGGAGAAATATTTTGTTTGACTAAGGATTTACCTTTCAGTAAAGGAGGAAAGTGTTTTGTCTATTATTACTTCTGTTAAGAAAAATTCAGCTATTTCAGAACATTGAATTTTTCATTTAAGCCTGCTTTTTGCATTCTTGAAGAAGTGCCAAATGGATATCCCGGAGCCTGAAATACTCTGTTTATCCATAATGCATACAAAAGCTTCACAGACCTCCCCAACCACATGCCTCAGACTTGATCCCTCCTTCCCTTTGGATGTTCTTATGCTGAAATGGAAATTTAGGACTACTTTCTGGACTTACTGGAAGTATTTTGAGTGTCAGTGGTAGAGTATCTGTGGTATCTTAACAACAGCCCCCTGAGGATTTACTCTGTGTTAGGATAACTTATGTCAGTTTGAAGCAAGTTGGCTGCACTGATCCTGTTAGCGGAACTAGTTCATTTAACATGTGCCATGTTGTATCTAAATTGGCACTTCAGAGAAAAAAGTTCTGTGGCCCGTTACAATGGCTGCCACAACACCACTAGTCTATCAGATTTTCATTGTTGTGAAACAAAATAGAAAGACAAAGAGTGTGTAAGATGTCAACGCTGCTAAACTTAGAACCTGATAAATCAGCTAGGTAGGTCATAAATGCTTTCATAGTTATAACAGAAGGAGATAAGTTCCTTGAATCGTCTCAGTCTCAGAGATCTTTTACCCAACCCATTACTTTCTATATTTGTAGCTGTAAAAGCCTTTCTAAAGTCCTGAGTAGCTAAGATGCAAAGTTTTTATTAAGTCTGAAGAAGCAGAAACAGTCTAGCCACATACATCTAAACCCCCGACTATTGTTCCAAGTTCTACCCATGTTCTAAAATCATTGCAGAAGAAAATTGTTCCATTGGCCGACCTGACAGAAGAAAACAATTATAGTACTCCTCCACATGGATGCTGTGAAGAGATAGGCATATTTCTAAATGGCTCTATAAGTGCAAAGTTTCATCAATGACCTTAATGGTCATTTCTGCTCATTACAATAAAAGCACATCTAGTTATATACATGAAGCACAAAAAAAAGAGTTTTTTGCCCATAAGATATCATTCCGTCACTGAACATTTCTTTTGAGGCTTTTAAAGTGCTTGGGGCACAGTAAGACCCTTAACCTTTCCCACTGATGGTTATACGAGCATTATCCTAAGTGATTATGGGTCACAATGACGCAGGGAACTGGGCACATAGCACCTGACAGATTGCAAGAGAAAAAGACTAGTTTGGAGGAAGTTTTTATTACGCACCTCACAGCCCTTGTCTGAACACAGACGTGTGCCAAGCACCATATTCTAAAAGATGACTACTTTAGAAGAAGTATACTAGTCAAGTAATGCATTGTGTGGGGTCTTTTTTGCTTTTCTATTTCCAGGCTGTTATTATACACTTGATACTCAGTCTGGCTTATGGAGGAAGTCAAAGGAAGATCAGATGAAGTAAGAGAGAAACTACCCTCATTTTCTCCTACTTTCAGACACAGGTAACCTGGCTGGGATCTTACCTTACAGAGCAGATCTGCATTTGCAAGGAAATACACTGAGAATGAATCTGATGTGCCTTTTTATTTATGTAAGGCATCTTCAATCTTACATTGTACTAGACAAACTATTGAACGTTGCATTGAATATTAAACGTCATGGACCTTCACAACCTATTTCTCCTGCAGTATTCAAAATTTTGCTCTATGCCACACTAATGTAAATAGGTGCTTTACCACAATTTATCGCAAGGTAACAAAGGACAAAATTGCTCATGTTGATTAAAAATTTTGTTGGTGGGTGAAAGAACATCTAGAAATAAAAATGCTTCTTGATTCACAAAGCAACACAGTAGTCGTGTGTTAGACACACAAATATAACCACAATAAAACTAGAGTGGGTTTTGGTTTGGTGGTGGTTTTTTTTTAGAGAACTGTTGTATTCTGCTTTAATACAGAGCTTTTGTGAGAAAGTAGAAAATGTAAACTGTGGATTTGAACATGCTTCAATGATAGAACCAGTTCTACTCAAGAAGTCTTCTGTGGGAAATATTTTAATACATTGGACTTTAAGCTCATTTAAATATATCTCTGGACTTTTGTTTACTTTTTTTTGGTTAATGAAATGATGGATGATGATTTCAGACCTGTACCAACCCAGGAATTCAAAGCAGTTTTCTTCTGTGTAAAGCCTCTGAGAGAAGGAGATGACCACAAAAGCCAAGGTTTGAGGTTAGATTGAGTAAGGTGGGGCTCAAGTGTACTTCCCCCGTTTGTGAATCTTTGGAGTAATTTCAATGAAGTTAAGAGGACTTAGAAAGTTTACCTGCAGGCCCATCTTAACAACATAAAATAAAATCAGTTTGCATAAGTAAAAATCAATTATTTCAAATATCAGGCAAGTCAGATCAAATTTATGCTGTAGAACTTTTAGAAAATGTAGGGAGTACTAATGCTATGTGAGCACTGACCGAGTATTTGGCAACAACGTGGGAAATAGTCACGTACTTTCATCAGATTACAATTCGGTCATTGTACCAAAATTAAGGTTCAATTCATAAAGTATGGAAATCAATTTGAACAGAGTAATTTAAACTCTGTTATTTAAATACTCTTCAATCCTTAAAAGTAGAAATTCTCAGTTGTGGCATTTTTGTTTCTGAGTGTTCTGCCCTGCCACCCTGAGGAGTCTCCTTGTCTCCTCTGACCCATCGTAAGCAGCTGGCCCTCACTACTCCATGACACATCCAGTTTCCTTGGTAACCCTTTCCAGACCTTTGCAATCTTCCGTTGACTATGTTTTTGCTGAATTTCTTTTCATGGAAATATTTGTGGACCACTTTTTGAAGCGTTGTTGCCATCTTCTCTGAGCAGGTGATCTGAAGTAATTCTGATGCTGTCACTAGTGTCATAGCTCACTGGGATTGCAGTTTTTGGAGTCAATGTAACAGACTAGTTCACTTCTAAAACATTGAGTTATTTTTACTGCCTCCTTAAATCAAGCTAATTGCAAGAATTCTATAAAACTGCATTGATGAGATACTCTGATCCTCTGCAAGTCTCTGAGTGTCCTGAATACACCTCAGCAAAAAAAGTCTTCCTGGATGCAAACCTGCATGGCAACAAATTGCTTCTGCTTTCTTTGAACTTAAGGGAAGGGTCTACAGCAATGGTACCTGCCTGCATCTTTTTCAGCACAATCTCTAAACCTTTCTTACTCTGTGGTATATACTCCACGTGCCACGCTGTCACGTGGTATCCCTCTTCCACGTAGCACCCCCACATTCAAGTCACACTCCTGCTTTTTGATTCTCCAACCATAGCTCCTCTGTGCTTGCTCTGAGCTCCTCCAGCCTCCATTTACACAGAATGGACTTCACATTGTTGAATTCATCTCCTACACATCTTCACCTAATTATTGTCATTTCTTCAGCTCCAGATGTCCACCCTTATTTCCATCTTAGTCTTCCAGCTTCAGCACTTTTCAATACAAAGAGCAGTTCAAGCCTTATTTCCCTGAGACGCTGTAGTTCAAAGTCATGAATTGCCTAATACCAAGTAGGAGCGATTTCTGTTTCTTTCAGACCCTTAACCAAGCACTAGAATTGAGCAAGAAACATACCATCACTTTTGTTCCCTTATTTCCTCTCAAACTATAGACCCTGCAATGAACTTACTTGCAACACTGATTTATTTGGATTTTTTGCTTGAACATGTGTTATGTACTCCCCCAAATTTATCTAATCAGTTTGGATTCTAGACTTAATATGAAGACAAGTTGTATTCCAGCTGAGCAAAAGAGTAACGTTCTTAATTATAAAATTGGAAACACCTCCAAAAGAAATCGATAAAAATAAGGAAATGACCTTAAAATGTTTCTTATTTTAGCTGTCACATGGGAGGGTATTTCTCAACTAGTGAACTGAGGAGCTGCTGCATTAATTTATTCTTCCGGAGCAGAGTATCTCTGCCTTTCACTTACATTTGAGGATTTTCTGATGAATCTTGACAAAGTTTCAACCCATGTCCTAGGGATCCTTTTAATTCTCTACTGTCTGAGAGCCCTGGGAATAGCACGGCCTTTCTTCTAGCTGCTTGCTGTCTGTCAGAATGCAAAAAGAATGCTCTTAAGCTTATTTGAGAGTAAATCTCTTTATGTATAGAGGAATCATAGAGTACTGATTCTTCTATCCTGTTTACCTTTTCTCTCAGGAAATCAGCTGAACTACAGTGATAAAAATGAGTTACGGTAGTAAACTTACAATGTACCATTCTGTAAGCTACATATGATGAGATGTTTTTGGCACAAGCAGCCATTTTATTTCTGGTTTACTGGCATATTATAGAGACTGCATATAACACATTAATACACTTCTGGGGCTGGGTCACTGTGTCACAGTCCTATTGAGGGAAGCACTTAAGTATCTGTACAATATGAATGATGTGCTTAGGTCCCACAGGTGCCAATGGAAATTAAACAACTACTCTAGTGCTGTCTTGAACAGAGATTTATTCTTAAACAGTGTTCCTAAAATAAAATTTTCTCCTCTACTCTAGTCAAGGCTGGAATAAACTAAAATGAAACACTTGTCATACAGGGTTTTAGTTGGGCTTTTTTGTTGTTTGTTTGGGTTTGTTTGGTTTTTTAGAGATGCTTTTTTAGAATACCTCTAAGTTTCTTATTCATTAAATGTGTTTATTTGCAATTGTGCAAATATTAAAATTTACTTGAGGCAATTTATACAGAGATGGATCTGATAAGAGTTCACTGAAATATGGCCATCTTTGTTTCTGAAGAACATTGATTACCAAAACATAACAAAGGCATTTGAATTAATGTCACCCAGTGAAGACAACACAGCTATATACCTATGTGAGCCTGCCAGACTGTGTTCCATGGAATCATAGAATCATAGAACAGTTTGGGTTGGAAGGCACCTTTAAAGACCATCTAGTCCAACCTCGCTGCAGTGAGCAGGGACATCTGCAACTAGAGCAGGTTACTCAGAGCCCCGTCCAACCTGACCTGGGATGTGTCCAGGGATGGGGCATCTACCACCTCTCTGGGCAACCTGCGCCAGGGTTTCACCACCCTCACTGTGAAAATTTTTTTCCTTATACCTAGTCTAAATCTGTCCTTTTTTAGTTTAAAACCATCACCCCTTGTCCTATGGCAACAGGCCCTGACAAAAAGTCTGTCTCCATCTTTCTCACAAGCTCCTTTCAGCCCTGGCAGCTGCAGGAAGGTCTCCCCGGAGTCTCCTCTTCTCCAGGCTGAATCCCCCCAGTTCTCCCAGCCTGTCCTCCCAGCAGAGCTGTTCCAGCCCTCGGAGCATTGCTGGGGCCTCCTCTGGCCCCGCTCCAGCAGGTCCATGTCTCTCCTGTGCCGAGGGCTCCAGAGCTGGACGCAGCACTGCAGGGGGGTCTCCCCAGAAGAGCGGGGCAGAGGGGCAGAACCCCCCCCCGCGCCCTGCTGGCCACGCGGCTTTGGGTGCAGCCCAGCACACGGCTGGCTTCTGGGCTGCGAGCGCACATTGCCGGCTCATGTCCAGCTTTTCATCCATCAGTCCCCCCAAGTCCTTCTGGGCAGGGCTGCTCTCCATCCCTTCATCCCCAACCTGTGCTGATACTGGGGGTTGCCCTGATGCAGTTGCATCAACCTGAGGCTTTTGTAGTTCACCCCTAGTCCAGGCTTGAGTCCAGGCTTGAGCCTGTCTCCAAACTTGTCCCATCTCCACTGTAAAATTGACTTGCAACAGCAGCCCAGAGAATCTGCTGTGACGGGTTGGGCCAGAGAGTATTTCTGCCTCTACTTGCCCTTCCAGGCTTGCTCCTTTCATAGTGTGCAGGATGCACTCAGTGCTGCGGGACATGAACTCAGCAAGAGCAAAATCCTGGAAGCAGCAACCCAACAAGTGTCTAGATTTAACTTTATAGCTTACTGTTTTCAGCTTTGTCTTTCTACTAATCTCCTTCTTTCTCCCCTTTTATCTCCTCTCCCGCTCTCCCTCTTCCCGTCTCTCCTCAAAAACTCACAGACCTTTGCCTATGGGGCCTCCATCAGGGAACCGGTTTTCTTGTTCTCAAGAAACAAGCGGCACAAAGTTGGCATTCTCCTGTCACATCACCTCCCCATTTTAATCAAAAAACCTTTCAAGAACATAAAAATTAAAGAGAAATGATTTATGTTTCCAGCCAGAAGCCAGAATTAATTCAAGATCTGTATTGGAGAAATAGGTGGTTTTTATTTCATTTCCAGGCTAACCAGGAGCCTGGGTCTCATTTCAGAGCTGGTAATTTCTAATGCTGTTGGAAAAAAACAGACAGGCTGCTGTTCCCAGTCATCTTTATAATATTTTCCAGCACTGGAAATTGTTGACTGGCTCTGCCTTTGAACAAAAACTTTCACTATGCTAAATTTAGACTACAGTCCTGTAGCAAGTGTGTTTTAAAAGAGCAATTACTAAATCAGTACCAGTTTAACCACCAGCTGGATCAGAGTAAGTCTTCTTTAGCAGTCTTTCAGAAAGTTTCCCCTTCTGGAGGGAAAGATACAGGTGACTTGTCCAGATGGTACTTTTTATCTATATGTGAAGTCAGCGGTTTAACTAGGAAGATATTCAGAGAAACAGCACGAGCATGCACAGGAATATCTGCTCTAACATACTGATAACAGTTTCAGGATCTCAGAGGTCCCAGTTCTGCACAGTCTGTATGATGTGAGCATTGGGTGTCCCAGGTAAAAGCACAGGGAACAGAGAACAGTCAAACCCACAGATGTAGGACCTAGTCTATGGGACTCAACCATAGACCAAGTGTTTTAGAAGGAAATAATTCTAAGTAGTGTAGGCATATGCCTTGTCTTTCCGCTTGGCCTTGGGGTCAGGCATTGCTCGCTGGAATTGAATGGTTTTCGAAATACAGAGGCTGCCAGATTATGGACCACCAAATGAACAGACATGCCTTCTGTATAAACCCAAGAAGGTGTCTGTAGAAAAGAAGAAATTTGGCTATACATCTGAATTGAGCTAATCTTTTGAGTTCCAGGTAGCTCATCACTCATACAAACTTTCCAAATTGTCTGTCAGAGATACCTTAGCGCTTTCTATTAATGACAGAAGAAATTTAAATAATCTAGACTACCCTCTACATGCCAAATGTGGAATTCAGTTTCGGACTAAGGATGCAATTTAGATCTCCAGTGTCGTTTGAAATGGCCTAAAGTGTTGTTTCAGAAGATCATTGGTAGTGTGTCATACCGGCCAGTTCTGTCTGTTTATCTGGAATACTCTAAAGCACTCCAAATGGGTTTAGATGCTTAAGTCTAGGATACTGAACTGAACTTTATGTTTCTCTTTAAAGGTGAATTGAACTGTTCAGTAAATTCCATTGATGGTGTTGAGTATATTGTTGCTAAATAAAAAAGGAAATTAAATACCTCTCTCACATGTAAGTGCTTTTCATACAAGTATATTAATCTTGATCTAAATGTCATGCCAAGTCTATGTTTTCCAAGTGCCATTGTGTCTACATTACATGAAGAAAGGAGGCACGCTGGATGATGAACCCACATCACCAAAGGCTGAAAAATAAATTTATGTGTGAAGGAGTTGTACATAGGCAAGCAAGAGCTTTTAAGGAAATGAGATAATATGGGTCAATCTGGTGATCGCTAATAGTGATCAATGATCTTAGCTTGATGTTAGTTTGCTTATTTGTAAGCAGCCCAGGGAACATTTTTAGAGTAATGATTTGAAAGTTAAAGAGATGGCCTTGTGGATGTGGCATGAGAGGCAGCATGGAAAGGAATATGAATATTTTCTTTCTGAAGTTGAACAAGTGACCATATTTTGACAGGTTGGGAAGGAAAGTATTTCCGTACTTTTAAGGTTGAGGTTTGAGTCAATTCCACTAAATGGAGCTACAGAAAGAAGGCTTAAAAAAATCATACAGCTTTCTAAAATGCACACATTCCAATCAACCTCTTCCAATGGGATTTCTGGTATAAAACTGGTGATTATATTGGAATTTCAGAAACAACTTGTAGGTCTCCCAAAACACAGGGAGGAGTCCTTCCCAGGGCTGGAATATTAAGTTGGCTGGAAGAGTTGTTAGCTTTACAAAACATCTACGACCATATTGTGATCATAATGAGATTTTCTTACATTTTTTAAAGATTTACAGGAGAGCTTTGCAGGGATACGGGCCACTTATCAGATAACTCACAGAAAAATTACTTGTTTAGTGTGACAGGCTTTCTCTGAGGCTGCCAGATACATTCCATGAGGACATGTAGTCTGACTTTTAAAAATGTAGTTTCTTAAAACAGCAGCTGATAACTATGTAAAATGTCATTGCAGTATGGAAAATATAGCTGTACGTTTATTGGAATAATTTACTTGTACTCAGATCTATGTTTAAAACACAAAGAATCAAGTTTCACTTAATGCATTCATTGCATTCATCGAGCTCTCTGGGAAGAACACAAAGTGAAACTACTTCTGACAAGTCAGTCTAATAGAATGAACTCTATCTAGAGTATACTTTATTCCAGTTCAGCTGTTAACATCCCTACTCTGCAGCCTCAGGTGTGCATTTTAATACTATGATGAAACTTTGTGGGAAAAGAGAGTCCTTCACACTGAAGTTGTTTATATGCTTTCAGGATGTTAATGGTTCAGGTATGGATTCAACACCTCCACAGTTCTGAATTATGAAATAATCGCTGCAGATTACTGTAACTGTAGCAGATTGCATCTATTCATGTAAATTCTTCTATAGGTTGCCAAGCAGGCTCATGTTTAACTGCAATAGGTTTAAAGGAAAAAACATAGCATGCCAGTAATTGCATATAGGAAGCTAACATGTTTCCTTAATAAAGTCCCATCTTTCATGAGTACCCAACACTGACAACTGAATTTTCTTAGAACAGACCACTTTTTTCTTTCCATTTAGACACAAGAGTGGTGTGTCAGCAGCAAAGAGACTCTGCCAGGAGCAGATAAGTCTGTTGACTATTGAACAATCAAAAACCCTTCTCATTTCGCTTTCTAAATGGACCTTTGTGTGCACACTAAAACTAGTTAATTTATGTCAGAAAAAAAATTTATAAATGTATTTTCCCTTTGATCACTATTATTTGAAAGGCCCAGAAATATTACAGGTTTTTCTTCAGATCTTGTTGGAAAACTCAATTAACAACTTTAATTCAGGAGTGCTTTATTGGAATTAGGTTGTTGAAGCATTTCCGGTTCAATGACAATTTTCCTAACTCCAAGAAAGGGTTAAGTGGATTTTTCCCTAGAGACCTACAACTCTAGGCCCCCTCTCCCTGTAAAAGACAGTCAAGCCACAACTTCAATGGTCTCCCTTGAAAAAGAGTTTCCGCTGGGAGGCTGTAATCCATGAATCTGTGAAGTCATAGACCTGTAGCTGGGCTAAACTCTTAGATTTACAGTGAGGAGTCCAGTGGCCCTGTACCCGAATTTTCAGGAACAGAGTCTGTATTTACTTAGTCTTTCATGATCTTTCATGATTTCACTATCTGCAGGGATTGTTTTCCCTGAAGAGAGATGCGACTGTTCAGTGAAACACTCGGTTTTGGCCAATTGCACCATTAGTTTTAATGAAACTTCAAATACATGTTTCCTTGTACATCTGCGTTTTGTGAATAAGGAGGAAGAACAAAACCCAGAAATGACCACTGAAGAATTTCAGATCCATACAATACTTTGGAATTGTGTGATTTTGATCTGATTCTACTAAACCTGTTCTTGCAGGAAAATGTAACTTCCCAGAAACTGGACTGTCTGCCTTTTGTTAATGCTAGTTTTCTTTGTTGCCATCTTCAAAAATTGTGTTGATTTGAAATGGGAAAATTGTCCTAACCAGTTTATAAAATTGTTGCTGGGAGAAATAAAGATGAACTTTGCCATACTCCTTAAAGAAGCACTTCATACTCCTGAATGTTTCTGCATGCTTGTAGATCTAATGGCTCAATGACTTGAGTACACAGCCTAATCAGGATTTAGGCAGATTAAGTTATTGCATATTCACAATAATGTCTACATATTTGCGCTTATCCTGTTTCAGATATGAGGCAACACAAATCAGTTTAGAGATCTTCACAATTAATTTATAAGCTCACAACTGGGGGTGGGCTAGTAATATCCATTATTGTCTGGACAACAATTGAGTTAGGTGGCAGAAAGTAGTTAGCTAAACTATGATAATCCAATTTTCTATCCCAGCTCCTGCTACTATTTTTTTAAATGTTGGATAAGCAACATATATTTATTTCCATTTTTCTCTTTCTCTTTCTTTCTCATGTAGTTGAATTAATTTATTTTTTTCCCTTACCCTGTGTTACACACCTAAAAACGTGCAGTGTTCAGAGGCAGTGGTTTAATTGCTACTGGATCTATTGCTCCACACATCCATAGGCTTCACTCAAAACAAGCCATGATGTGTATTACCTCCTTAATGGAAGTAAATTACATCTCAGAATGATAGTTGTTCTATTTTTATTAAAGTTGGGGTTTTTTCAGGTTTTCCAAGGCTTTTGGGTGTATAAATTAAAGTTGGTTGTCAGACACACCTTCTAAACAAAACACTACCTTATTTTCTTATCACATTTGGAAAAGAGTCATTTTTCCACACCTTCTTTCTTCCCTGCTCTAAAGAAATGAACTTGTTATCACTTAAAAATACGTATTGTTTTCATGAGGTGAGATAAGTGTTCCCAGATACATTCATGAAACTCCCTCCAAGCTATTGGGTTATCTTTAGATCAAATATAGCAAAACTTGTGGTTTGAATCCAAGAACAGTCAATTATCAGCAATTCTGAAAGGCCCAGAAAGAACCACTTGGCCTTCTCTCACTTGTGATTTTCTCTTCATTCAGCCTGTTGTGTTCTCCACTATAACAATTAGTTTCTTTTCCCTCTCTGACCAACACTCTCTCTTCAGTTTAACTGTTCTAAGTATAATTTTCTTCTTTTAGTACTTTAAGGAATTCAGCCCTCTTCGAGCCCTACTCCTGCTTTCTTTTTTTCATGACTACATAAGGCAGAGCACTTGTCATCACTCAACATTTCTTTCATTGCTGAGTCCAGCCTGTACTGCTGACAAAATGTGAATTTCTTCCTCATTAGCACTCATGCCAACCTTCATTGCCCACTCGTTAAGTTTGCAATCAGCACACATAAACCTGCATGTGCAACCGGAATCCCTAGTCAGAGCAAATAAAATTATCGTTATAGCCCTAAAACTGAGTCTTTTAAAATTCCTGTTATGAAATATATGGAGCTCTTCAATAGCTGCACAGATTTGGAGTAGAGGCTTCAGGAATGTTTCATCAATCACTTCAGTGCTATGTGCAAGTTCCTAATCACATCTGACAATGAAAGTGTAAACACTTGTGGTAGGATTTCTGCAACAGACATCAATAGCTGAGTTTGCAAATGTCAATAGACAGAAATAAGCACTTCCAGGGTGTGATACACTTGACCTATTTTTGACATCTATTTTAAGATGTGGTGAAATATACCTCTGCTAACTACTTCTGCTGTCTGCGAAGAGAGTCTCAGGTGACCAGCCACAGATTTTGATTCCTAGATTTTGTCAGTTGTACCATATAGTTACCTCCACTCTGTGTGAATATTTTGAATCCTTAAACTCAAAGCACGTAAATCCAACATCAAATAAACTATAATTTTAGGCCATATCAAGAAGAGATCAAAACATTAGAATTTACCAAGAACAGGTAGGTATCAACAATACTGATGAATGTAACTAGTGGTATCAGCCTAATGTAAGATCCAGAGCTTGAACACAAAGTCTCAGAATGGTCAGATGAGTTATTAGAAAATTGGTAGTTTTTCAACCAGGACAATATTTCCTGTATTTATTCAGAAGATACGTTGTATTAAACCCCTGAAAAACATCTAATAAACATAGAGTCTTCTTTTATTATATCAAAGAAAAAAACATTTCTTCCTTACAAGTCTCTTTTCATTTGACATATAGAAGATTCTTTTTGAAACTCTGTTGACTAGTCTAATGTTAGAAAATGAATGTTTTGGATGAAGAATTCTTGTCTTCTATTCCCTCCAAAAATATTTATTTATTTATTTATGCTCAAATGAATTTATAAGGTCTGAGATGAATATTTATAAGGGAATAAAGCTTTTACAAATGTTTTTTCTGGCAGATAGGATTCACACAAAACATCTATTTGAATTAAGCCATCAGACTACGCACTGACCAAGTTTAAATTACATATTAAGCATAGCTCATTGTCATTTCTTTAGAGCTGATACTGGTAATACAACACTGATGGACTGTAACAGATGAACTTTTTTTTATTTCCTTCTTTCTAATCAAACATGCTTTTCTAATTACAGTTCCCACAAAAGCTTGTGTTTTAATACATACACCTTCAGCCATACAAACTACAAAATATTTTGTTAATTAAAAAAATTTAACAGTGTTTGTACACTTCAATTTAACTTAAATCTGGAAGTGTTGCATGAGATACAATGAATGTCACGGCTCATCAACTTGGGCTGATAACACTTAGAGAACCAGAAACTTTTCTCTTAACCAATAAAAAAGTACCTCAACTTATTAGTCTTGCAGGATTGTCATGAATTTTCCATGCAGATTCATATTTCCTCTTTAATGTGAGATTAGATACCCCATTTCCACTAGCAGGGTTCTTTAACATTTCCACAGGGACATGCTTTTAGAATTTAAGGTCCTAGCTTGCCCATGTGTGAGAGCATGAATAATGCCTGGTCAATGTTTGAAGTGTTGGATGGGTTTAAATGGGTTTTGTATCCAATATGTTTAAAACAATGACACACACAAAAAATTATTCCTTACAGTGATAAAACCCAAAGATTTATTCCCACAAACTGAAGGAGGGTTAAACTGGGTTAAGTGCATCTGTATTAAGCATTTCTTCCTTTTGTCTACAAAAGTTTGAAGCTGGCAGTATTTTAATGAGCTTGATTTAGTCATGCAAGCACTTTCAGTCATTTAGAAGATGTCAAAATCACAGTATTGAGTATGATGATTGACAGTGATTTTGTGCAGTATTAAAGACAAAATGTGGAGCTGGGGGTTGGTGATTTTTATGGCTGGTAAGAATTATCATCCCAGAAGAATACTTTTAAAACAAATCTTATGAATGTGTCTTAATATTTCAGCATTCACAATGAAGTTTATAATTTCCAATCTCTTTCAGTGGTTTCTTCTGGAATGGTCAGCATAAAAATATTATGCTGTTTGAAGATACAAGACTTTGTGAATAAAGTTATGAATTTACCTAATAGAGCATTCTTTCTTCTTTTACTCACATTAAATGGATGAAATATTCATTTATATTTCACAAGTTTGAGTTTAAATAGATCTAACATACTGTTGTGGTTTAACCAGCAACTAAGCCCCATGCAGCTGCTCACTCCCTTGGCAGGATGGGACAGAGAATCAGAAGAGTAAAGTGAGAAAACTCATGGTTTGAGATAAAAACAGTTTAATAGGGAAAGCAAAAGCCACGCACGCAAGCAAAGCAACACAAGGAATCCATTCCCCACTCCCCATGGGCAGGCAGGGGTTCAGCCATCTCCAGGGAAGCAGGGCTGCATCACGTGTAATGGTTTCTTGGGAACACAGACGCCATCATTCCGAACGTCCCTCCACCCCTTCCTTCTTCTTCCCCCAGCTTTATATACTGAGCATGATGCCATATGGTATGGAATACCCCTTTGGTCAGTCACGGTCAGCTGTCCCAGCTGTGTCCCCTCCCAGCGTCTTGTGTATCCCCAGCCTGCTCGCTGGTGGGATGGGGTGAGAAGAAAAAAAACCTAAACTCTGTGTAAGCACTGCTCAGCAATAACAAAAATCTCTCTGTATTATCAACAGGGTTCTCAGCACAAATCCAAAACACAGCCCCATACTAGGTTCTGTGAAGAAAATTAACTCTATCGCAGACGAAATCAGCACATATTCTTATACACATTTTTGTTATTATTACTATTTAATGACCTCGGGCCTTTAGTTGTACTGTACTTGCTAGTGCTTCAATTTTGGGGAATATATTTATTCAGCATATTAATTTTAATTGAAAACCCTTTTCATGAAATAGGAGCTCTCTACCTTCAAAAAAATCAGTGGGAACTAAGAAATAGTTCCAGAAGCAAGGTGATTTTATCTCAATTTCAGAATATAGACATGAGCACTCAGATGGTGTCTTCTGGTTCAGCCAGTCCTAGTCTCTACTGGAGCAAAGCCAACAGAACAGAGCTTCGCTTTGAGTGAGTTTACTTGGTCCATAGCAAGTACTGAAGCCAATCTTGCTTAACAACATCAGCTAATTAATGCCAGAGAATTTTCCTGTTCTACAGAATTCCTGTTCATCATCCTTCTCCGTATGTGAAAGCTTTCTGGCCAGGCACTCTAGTAGGCAAGCCAATGTCTATAAGAGTATTACTTACTTATGTCAGGAAGCATGTCAGGGAAATGCATGAGAATGCTTACACATCCCATAAATGCAGGATCATATTTATTTCCTTAAAGTTTTTGCAATAGTTATCTTGCAGCACTGTTCAGTTGCTTGTATTTCTTGATAATACTTGATCACCTACTACTAGTATTTTAAAATTTTGTGAGTATTTGGTGATGGATTTATTTAATTGCTGTCTGTAGAAGGTCTGGCTAAGATGGCATTAACTTCATAGTAGCTGGTATTTTGCATTTGTTGCTAAAACAGTGTCAATACGCCAATGTTTTGGCTATTGCCAAACAGTGCTTTCACAGCACCAAGACCTTCTCTCCAGCCACCTCCCACCAAGGCCAGGACACTGTGGGTGGGTAGGAGGTTGGGAGGGGACACAGCTGGGATAGCTGACCCAAACTGACCAACAGGATGTTCCATCCCGTATGACATTGTGCTCAGCAACAAAAGCTGAGGGAAAGGGGAGGATGCAAGGACATTCCTGGTTATGGCATTTATCTTCCCTAACAACTGCTGTGCGTACTGAGGCCTGAGGTTGGGAGGGGACACATCTGCCTGCTGATGGGAAGTAGTGAATAAATTCCTCTTTTTGCTTTGCTTCCACACACAGCTTTTGCTTTTCATATTGAGCTGTCTCTGTCTTATTTTCTCTCCTGTTGGGTCGAGGAGGAGGAGTCAGAGAGTGTCTGGGTGCAGGTCTGGCAGACAGCTAAGGTCAACCCCCCAGACTGTCAATTAGATGGAGCAAATTAACACCCAATTAAGTGGAGGATTCATCTAACAAAATGACTTTGCAGACTCCAAAACAGTCATAGGCAGGGTTCCCTGCCTGGTTTAAATTGCTGATAATTGTGGGTTTTAAGACAGAGTAAAGCAGATACTCTCTCTGGTAAGGTTCTCCCCTTTCTCTTGAAGCTCTTGCCTTAAAGCTTTTGTAAGCATTTCTATTTAATCCCAGAAGATCCTTTCCACTTTGCCAGTATATATTCTCTCTTAAATAAGATGCCAGCTAAGACATAACCTCCACTCCCCAATAAAGTTCCTTTATTAGTGTTGGAATGACTTTCTGTGACATATGAAACATTTCATGTCTGAAACACAATAACTTCAAAACGTGCATAAAAAATATTCATCTGCCTTTTCAATCACTTGTTTTATGATGAAAGTTGAAGGTTTTCATTTGTCATCTGTAGAGTCAAAAATATGCATAGTAGAGGAACAAAAAATTGTTTTAAATTTATTGTTTATCTAATACCACTCACTTGCTTGTAAAGTCTACTGTGTACAGTATGGCATTAAAAAGCGTATTTATGAATATGTGCATGAAAATATGATCACTGACTAAAAGTGTAAATGTCTGGTCATCATCCTGTGAATAAAACTGCAGCCCTAATATCAGGGAGAAATTAGTAACCTATGTGAAGTTCAGTATTTAATATCAAATATCTAATATTGATATTCTGTAATCAGGTAAAAAATATGTATTTGTTTATAAATACTTGCATGTCTTATTGGCCAGGCCAGCTTAATATCATCTATGTACTCTTGATATCATCTCCCACTCCTCAGCAATGTAACTGGCTCAGTTCTGATTTTTTTTTTTTAGATTTCACAAAACCGGTAAAATGTCATGTATTTCAGAGGAAAGGGAACTGAAAAAAAAGCAAGGAAACAATAATCACTTCCATGTGTGTTTAGAACACCTGGCAGTTGCAGGAAGGTCTGTAGCCATTCATCTGCCAATAAGTCTTTTGCCAGCAAATAGAGATGCCTTACAGCAACATGAGGGTACTTTTCAGAACTCTGAATCTGTGCCAGTGAATGAAAATAACAACACCCTAATGGTTTCTTTTAGTGTTAAAACAAGGGTAGTAGAGTTAGAACAGAGAAATGAGAGAATAAAAGAGGATTTATTCCTCCCCCCTACCCCTGCCAAGGTTGTCACTCCAACATCATGAATATGAGGGAGGAGAAATTGGAAGGCAAAGAGAAGGGAGAAATAAAGAAGATAGTAGTGAGGCAGAAAGTCTGAAATGTTTCACCAGATCAACTCCAAAGTCATAGAGGAAGTTGTAAGCCTCAGAGGACCAATAAATTTAAACTAAAATTGAGAAAAAAAAATCAACAAAACCTGTCTTAAGATCACAGTTCTCAAACTAAGGGGAAGAGGATGGACAGAAAAGAAGGACACATTGCCAGGCAGATTCCCGCAAGAAGCAGTGGCAGTCAGAGTCAAAGGAAAGAATCTGTTGTAGAAGTCATTTTGATTAGGGACAGAGATGGACCGCACAAGCAGAAACAGCAGATAAGGGCTATAGTTCCTGACAGCCATTAGAGTCAAACCACTATTTCTGTCTCCTATTCCAAGGCCTCCCATTGAGAAGCAAAGAAAAAATAATTTGAGAACTGCTGACCTATCTGGAAAAAAATTTGTGTTGTTGCTGTCTGAAGAATAATCTCTCCAGTACCCCCCGCTGCTCCCTATAGGGAACTTGTTGGGTGGTGAAATTGGGTGGCCCAGACCCTGCTAGATTACTAAAAGCTTTGAGAAGAAGATTACATTTTCTTTGAGCTATGTCAAAACTATTAAACATGATGTGAACAAGTCACCTCACCTATCAGGCATCGTTCTCATCCCAGCCAGAACCATACCATCAAGTAAAAATTCTCTCTTCTTGTCATAATTAGCTATTGGACTTGGTACACACATTTCCCAACCTCATGTTTTTCCCCTAAGCTCAAGATTTCCTTATTCACCTGTGATAAATCTGGTCTTCCTTGTCTTCTGACATTCTCTCCTCTTCCAGATATATATTTCTGGGTGTTTCCTTCAGCCACATGTCACACTGTGAATAAACTATAGTAGTCACTCTCAATGGTGCCTCAGAGAACAGATCCATAGCTAGATAGCTCTTATTCATGGCACAAGCAGTACTGAGTTGAGGATCTGAACACGTTGAGGTCAAAATCATTTCCAGAGAAGTATATTAACGTGTGTATAACTACTTTGCACAGTGGAAGAGTGTACCATATTCAGTGATTCATTCAAGCTTCTTGTTCCCCTTCTATCCTTATATAGGGCTTAAAAGATAGGCAAAGCTTTAACAATTTCTGCTACCGGCTGAGTGTTATCCAAAGGGTACAACATAAATCAGGGCAAGGAATGAATGGCTGATTGTCTGTGTTCTAAATATTATCCTTTCAGCAGTACAGAAGAGGACTCCAACCCCTGAGGGATTCTTCAGCCATGATTGTTGAAAAAAGACATAGTTCTTTTGAGGAAACCAGAATGCTTCCATTAACTAGCCAATCTCTGAAGCTGAATCTTTATCAAATTTCCAAAGTTACATAATATCCCTTCCTGGTACTAAAAAAGAGAAATGTGAATGAAGTTTTTGTACTTTTCTTGGTGGTTAGGCCAATATCCCAAGAAACACAAAGGTCAAGTGTATGTACCATCTGAACTGTGTTCAGGAAACCATCAACATTTAAGGCCATACTTTTCCCAAGTTAGTCAGGACCCTTTTACTGCCATTAGTGAGAGGAAAACTGGATGAGGGCTGGTTATGAAGTTGTATAAAGCACAATGAGTTGGATTGTGTATTTTGTAGCTCCTCATATAAGTGAGGGGAGAACAAAAGTGCTTTAAGTTACTTTGATGCTTTTTATATGCTAGACTCTGCCAGAGAACTGATTAGTCAGTAATGAGTTAGAACGAAGAGGTTGTGTGCAAGTGTAAAGTTAATCCAGGGGTTTCTTGTCTGGAGCTGCTCTCAGCGTCAGTCAAAAGGATGTAACACAGTTGTGTTAATTCAGGGTGTATGTGTAGAGGTTTTAATTTAAAATATTGCAGTGGATTTAATTTAGAATACTTTTTCAGATATTTATTTCTAAATCTGATGGGTGAAAACGCCTAAGAGATTCCATGGAAAGTTAATAAAACCTATCAACAGACTGAGGTTTGTGGTAAGGTATAGAGAAGGTAAATTTAAAGTATTCATTATACTATTCATAAAGTGTGTTTTATACTCACATTTTCAGAAGTCTTAATGTGACTCCCTCTCCAATTTTAGGACAACATCAGTGATTGTTGGCTTGCATGAAGAACTGCAATAGAGACCCAGTATATAATCTCTGAAGGCAGAGGAAATCCAGAGGAGAAAACAGATGGGTGAGAGAAACAGAGCTTCAAAGAGGAGTCTAATTTTCAGTATGGAGCAGAAAATTCAGTTCAGCTATATGGTTTGCTAAAGTTAATCTTGGCTAATATATAAATTATAAGCTCCAGTAGATCACTGTTAAGATAGCAGTATTTTATAGCTCTGTAATTTTCTACTGAATTGGTCAATAGGTTTTAGTGTAGCAGACCTCCCAAGAGTGGCATGTTAGGAAAAAGTAAGCCTGGTGCTGTAGATCTGTATCTACACTTCAAGTCCAACCATGTCCTAAACCTACTGGGCTCCCTAACACTAGCTGAGGCAATCCAGAGTACTGACCAGAGACTAAAACACAAAACAAAGTGCAAATTAACATAGGATTTCATGCCTTTCCTTTTAGCTCTTGAAGAAGCAAAAGGATATAACAAACACAGCAACAACGCAAAATCAGACAGACAAAAATACCACATCACAGAGAAATGGGAAGAGAGATATAAATGCTATTGCAAATGGTAATGGTTTTTATCTCTTATTTGGAGCTCAAGTTCTCTAATCTGTTGTCACTGGTGCTGTATGTGAGCCATAGAGATTTGGTCCACTACACAACTCTCCCCTGAGATGTAAGATACTTTCCTCCCCTTATCTTTTGCTTTCAGCAGAACAGGTTATGAAACAGCTCCAAATTGTAAAAAGAAAGCTTTGGGTACAGTGATAAAAATCTAAAGCGATAATAAACAAGGAGAAAATTTTGTCAATAAAGGCAGCCCTAACTATATGGAAACTAAATTACATCTATACACTGACAGTATCTAGGTGCTTGAATTTCTCTCCATTTGCTGCAGAGAGGGAAGACTGGGAAAACAGAGTGCTTTATATGGCCATGCAGATGAAAGTATTATATTTCATATTGTCAAATGTATGAACATAGATTATTAGCTTCTAAAAGTAGTTGTTAGAGCCAGTGGGAAGAAAAAGGAAGAAAAAGGAAAGATCAAAAGAATAAACAATACCACTGCCTAAGCATCACCATGCTTATTCTGTTCTTGCTGAATGAGCGTAACTCTGAAGGTTTACAAGCCTCTGATTTTTTACCAAACTAAATCATACCAGCTTCTCTAACTCCACAAGAAGGTTGATTGTCCTGCTCTTGATAAGGGATTAGGTAATTTCCTAGATTTGTTCTACATCTCATTAAATAACAAGGAAGAACACATTTTTCCCTGGTTATATGATTTAAGGGGATATATGTTGTGCTAGTTGATGAAAATGGGGGTTGGTAATAGTTAGAGCTTATCCCTGCACACTAGTTCCTGAACGCCATTATAAGTTGAGAAATTGATTAATCTTTTTTTATTTTCCAGATAGTTTTTTATTTTGAGTGTGGGAAAGATTAGATTGTGAAAGGCAAAAAACACCTAAAAATTGAAGTAGTTTGAAGATGAACTTCCAATAAACAGTAGAAAAATGCTGAAACTGAATCACAGTGAAAAAGAATGCATATATGTTGTATATGCACATATATAGCTTTCAAGATCTGCCCAAGAACTCTTGTAGGAACTCAGGATTTGAAGGGAGCACAAAACTTCTTGCCAACCTGAAACAGTCTGTAAAGAAGAATGACAGGATAACTAAAAAAGTTTATTTAATTTCCAGGCATATGCTCCAGCAATAGCAAAGCAAGTTGAGGTCAAGCAAATGTGTCCTACTGGCAGAGGCCTAACTTACTTGTATCTTGCTCCTGCACCCTCCTTTGGCAAAAACAGAGCAATCACAGGTCAAACAGAGCTTCTGTCTCCCAGGCACAGGCCTTGGGTTTATGGGATGTCCAATAACCTAACTATTAAAAAAGTTAAAAAACCCCAGGAGGGGCAGCTGAACCCCACTAGGCATAGGAGATCACTTTTATGGGTTGTCCATAAAGGAAGCAAGTTTATAGATCTTAAGGATGACACATCATTTAAGCCTTCAGAGTAGATCTGTAATGGTTGTCTATTCTAGATTGAATTTCATTTTATGTCTTCTTGATACCTATCATCAAACACATAGATTTTGCTTCCAGCCATTAATATTTTGCCCCTTTCAAGTCAGAAACACTGACACACAGCCTCTCTAACAACTGGGAGATTATAATAAAGAGATATTTGGTGACTGATCTGCAAAACATTCCCTAAAGATTGACCTGAACCATAGCATATCTCAATCATCTATTACCCCTCAAATTCCTTCTTCAGATGTTTCTGCTATGAATTATTGGTAAATTCCCAGGCAGCAATGGATATTAGTGATTATGTGAGTATCTTCATGTATATCAATTTATAAATATTAATCTTCTCAAAACTGTTTATTTGGCTGTACATGTAACTAATATACAGACCATATGTGTGATTATGTCCTCTAATTTCTGTTATTTGAAAGTTTAAGCTAGTTAGAAATCTAGGCTCTTTCTACCCCAGCGAAAACAAAATGTACATCCCAGGGATTGATTCACCTTGACATAGGAGAGGAATATGAGATGGGTGGGAACAAGAATCTTCTGGAAGTAGCTTTTCCTCTGTTGTCTGTGAAGGCAGACTAAAGACTACAGCACTGAAAGAGCCATCACAGAAAGCAAAGTTGGGTGGGATGAATCACATTTCACCTGTACATGTCAAGTTATCGCTTCAGGTACTAGTAACTTTATCCTCACTACCTATGCATAAAGAAGGAATATATGACTCATTGAACTGAAGTAAAAGGAAACTGAAGCAAAGAGACTGAAGTAGTTTCTAAGGATAATATAAAAAACCTCTGAACTAGTAACTGGATGTCCCATTTCATAAGACCTTGGGTAATATACTGGGGTTTTCCCTATTATTTCTAATCTCACTGCTTATTGCATTTTATAAATCAGAGAATCACAAAATCACAGAATCATTGAAGTTGGAAAGGACCTTCGAGATCATCAAGTCCAACCATTAACCCAATACTACCATGGCGCCTAAACCATGTTCCGAAGTGCCACGTCCACCCGTTTTTTGAACACTTCCAGTGATGATGACTCCACCACCTCCCTGGGCAACCTCTTCCAATGCTTGACCACTTTCTCCGTAAAGAAATTTTTCCTGATATTGAGTCTAAACCTCCCCTGACACAACTTGAG
>NW_010537010.1:16021-18574 GCF_000687285.1 Phaethon lepturus | reverse complement strand
TAAAAATATAATTTTCTAAGAAAGAAATTAATATGACAATGTCATCACTCTGGAAGTGTTTGCCTGTCTCTGCCCTGAGTGCTTGACTTTTTCCTTGCTAACTGTTCTGGTATCCCTGTGGCAGCCGGGGTCACACAGATGGGGAACAGCCCTACCAGACCTGTGCAGACTGTAAGCAGGATTTTCCCGTGGAAAAACTGACGCTTGCCCTAGAGTGAATTTTCTCTACCCTTCACTCTTAAATTGAACTGTCAGCAGGCTCTATACTTAACAAGTCTACTTTATGTGCTGTTCATTAGATGTCCACTAATAAATGACGGACAAGCCAAATCTGAAAGATTTCATCAGTCATCTGTCAAAATGCAGCATGATTAACTCAAAACTTAGAAGTTACTGTCATGAGGGTTGTCAGTTTGAGTTAACGTGTTTGTTTTACTTGATTTGGATAGCAAAGCCTATTTTTGTGTAAAATCATACCCCTGGGACTATCTGCCTGGTTCATTTTGGCTTCAGAATGGCTTTCTACTCAATGTTGCAGTCAAATACTTCACATTGAATTGGTAGAGGAGCAGATAGATAAGTCTTCTGGGAAAGCCACAGGTTTCCCACTTTATTCTAGTACCTTCCCCTAGTCTGTACAAGTGTATGATTTTTCCTTCAGTTTCTACCAATCACGCAGATCCACTTGAGAAGCTAGAGAAGGCTTAGATATGACACAAAATTGGCCTCTGGTTTCAAAGTTTATTGGACTCTAAGATTTTATACCAATTCAAGCAACTTTGAATCAAGCCCTTGTCCATGGTGTTTTGTGAGTGTGCTTTTTAGACTTCAAGATGTTCTGCTGTATGAGTTAGAAATTGTGATAATTGCTGTGCACTATGGAGGGATTCAAAACTCATGTTGTGGCATCCCTACAATCTTTTTCAAGAAGTCTTTAAGTGAGCTTCTCTAGAGAGATCCAGGTGCAGAGTCCAAGCAGAAGCCGGAGAGCAAACTAACAGTTGGACAGTAGGGTTGATTTTGAGTCTAGTATGTGACATCATTCCCTAATCTTCCTTTATTATGGGTGTTATCTGTTATAGATAGGTACAGTCATATCTACTATAGCATCAGTGTATCAATAAGATGTACTGCCAAAGTATGGATACAGCCTGTACGAGCAATACTGCACTTAACCTGCTCTCAGACAGAACAAGGAGGCCAAAATGGAATTAAACATTGAGGCACTTCCTCATGCTATCTTTGCCTGACAAATATACATTAGTGGGAGACTAAGTCTAAGGTAGTAAGTGCTCAGCAGAAGCAGCACTCAACATTCCTTTAAAACAATTAAGACATAATAATCTTGTTTCCTACTTAGGCTTATAAAATTCTCTTCCATACTGTGTACCAATTCTTCTGGTGGAGATCCTGCATGTGGGACTAAAAAGAGAAGGTCGAATACATGTTTCAAGAGCTGTGAGTATAGTAGGCTATTTCAATTCAACACACGTTTTCAGAACATACATTCCCTACAATGTTTAGATCCACTCTGCAGCTGCTCAGACCGACATTGAATTGCTGTGGCAGGGAAAATGCAGAAATTTCTGTTACATGTGTTTCTCTTGCTGCTATGTAAAACCAAGTCCTGAAGCTGTTATTCATTATTTATTCTGTTAAAAGTTAATTTTTTTCTCAAAGACTTTTACTTGACATTTTGGTGGTAACTGGAATTTATGGGTATATTCTAGCATCATTATTTAATAATAGATCCTCTTGTAAGATATCCAGCCTGAATTAATCCTACCTGGCTGCAGGTATCTGCATGAAGAACTTTGTTGTTTTGGATTCCTTGTGTATCGCTTAACGCTTGGGTTACCCTGTGGAATTGCTTATCTTTCCTTTTTTTTCCCTAATGGCTTAGAGGGAATTTAGGATGACAAGAGTGCTAATTTAGTCCCTGAAGACAGGAGACTAAAAAGCTAGTTGGGCCCCTGTGAAAGCTTAGCTTGAAACAAGGGGGAGGAAGATAGATTTCTAATTGTAGAAAGGGTGTCTTTCACTCTCATTTAATCTAGAAATGATTCGGCTTAGGTGAAGGCATGCTTCTAGAAGAATTGTTCACATGGAAACTTCCTAAGAAATTCAAAATTATTCAGATCTTTTTCAGAAAGTATATATCATTAGGAAGTAGACGATTTACAAGTCAAATAAATGTCAAAAAACTGTAGCCTTATCTTTCTCAGGATTTTGGTGCATACAAATGCCAAAGTTAATGAGTTAAACGGCTGTGTTTTGCCAAAGTCATGCAAAAACTTAATTTGTCTTTTCAAGTGATATGTTTATTTACTTTTTATTTTCAGGTTCCCAAGAAAAGTAGTTAGGAACAAAACTTTTAAATTTTTGCAGCTTTCCCCAAGTATCCTGGCCTGCCTTTTCATCTATAGCTTTTAAATTTGTAATTCAGTTTTCACACTTGAAATGAGATACTGCTGAAATTGTATAATTAGGGGATAAAATACTAAATTTCTTGAGCAGTTCATCATCCAGCTTTCAACCTTATAAACCATTAAA